>NW_025378481.1:0-6216 GCF_016433145.1 Gracilinanus agilis
ATTGTAAAGCAGGCAAACATAGACAAACATTCCTCAAGACATCAGATAAGATAGCTTCAGTTTTAGGTTTATGATAGGGGGAGATAAGGAAGACTGTGCTGGGAAACCTTGGGGGCTGGGGGGTAGCTTGCCCAGGCCAGAAATAGTTCAGTAGACTGCCAGACTGATTTTTAAATCCAACATTCCCTTCTTTTTCTTTTGATCCTGAGGAATCATCCTCAGGTGGTCCTTTAAAGATTGGTGACTGCACATGCCATATCAAGGGTGGGGGTTGTCAGGGAATGCTGATGCAGGACCATAAGCTAAATGGTGTTAATTCATTCCTTTACAAAAGCTGCTAGGCAGTTAAGAATAAGGGGAAGGATACATAGTGGAAGCAAAGGGATTTTCTTGCCTATAGTTTGCCTGAAAAAAACTTTTTCACTATGGGGGTACAGTGTTCTATGCTGTTTCTGGGGTACAATGTCCCACAATGTCCCATGCCGTCTCCCCTCCCCTCCTCCAAATGTCTAAGGGAAGAGGGTCGATGGTTTCCATCTTCTGTAGCTTCTTCAAGCTTAGAAGGGGCGTAGAATCTCTGAGAGGGGGAACAGGAGGAGGAGCTGTGGGCACAGGGTCTTCAGAGGCACCTCTGCAGGGAATGCCAGGGTCCTGAAGGCTTGGAGATCAGAGACTGTTTCCCCAGACTGACAGACAGGTCACAAGGGGGAGCATCCATCCCTAAGGCATAAGTATAGAACCTAGGACTAGGGCAAATACTAGAACACCAGATACAAAAAAAGAAAATTAGCACAATAGAAACTGATATTAAACATTAACATTTGGGTATCTTAGCCAACAGATTTTATCCCCAGAAATCATCCTCTGACAGGAATTAAACCTTTTAGGAAATTTGATCCCTAAGTTGTTTGCAGAGTTGGCATGTGATGTTTCTGTTAAAAAATATCCTTCATAAGGCCCACATTAATATGGCATCTATAACTACTTGAATAACAATACTTTACAGATAAATTTCTTTATCCCAGATCCTGGAGGAAATCCAGAAAGTTTTGGTTTATATTTCCAAGCTCAAAATCCCACTTTAGTTGTGGTAAATTAAGGCTGCAAGCTACAAGTCATCTATCACTAAACTTCACCTACTTCTCAAAGTGTGTTCCCTAACAATTTGACAATTTTCAGTTATTAACCTAATAGGTTGTTTGGGGAGATGGAAACATTAATTTACAATTTGCATTAAGTGCTGATTATGGGAACTTGCTCCAAAAAGGGAAGGCAGATAGGAAAGCATTTCCTCATGTCCCAAGGGACACATAGTGAGGGGCTCCATGTGTAGGCTAAAGCTGTTACTGGCTCATGCCATCCTTGTGTCACTCAAGCATTAGTAGCCTAGATGGTCAGAAGAGGTCCAGTCCAAGTTGAGCCCTAGAATTGCCTCTCTAACCATCACAGAACATTCTCTGTCTTTTGCACTGTATCACTATTGGATCCCAGAAGCCTTTTCCTTCCTTAAAAGACAAGTCTTTCCCATTACAGCTCAGAGAAATTCTGCTAAGCAGCATTCTGGAAACAATTTCCATATCCTCAAACAAGCCTTTCACATCCCTACCAGGCTGATCATTCAGTTATTCTTACATATTTTGGCAATAATTAACATATCACACTTTAGTCACAAAACCTGAATTAAGGAACAGGAGTGCTGGATGGAGTAGCTCCACAGTAAATATAAATCAGGGCTGTATTGTCTCCTGTACCTGGACCATCTGAAAGACAAGCCATACAGGAATCTCTTCAGTGTAACTTTCAAGAGAAATTCCAGAACTATTTATGATTTTCCCAACACCATAGACACTAACTTTATAAATTATCCTTAGGTCAGGGATCCAATTAAAAGAGTAGAACATCTATCTATTCTCTTTCACCTCCCTATCTGTTCTCTTTCATCTCTCCTTCTCTCTCCTTCTTCCTCTCTTTTTCCCTCAAACCCTCTGCTTAAAAAGCAGAACACAACTTCCATTTACCCATCACGAATCTGCATACTCAGGACATCCAAGTCTCTCTTTCTTCTGTATTCAAACACAACACACCTTACCTCTTCACTTTCTCTGACTCTCTATTACCATCACAAAAACAAACATACCATTTTGTATCCCTTCAAATGCTAATCAATAACTCCCAAGAATTGAGACATTGTAACTTTAGCATAGTGCTCATTATAAGATTCAGTTCATAGTACAAATTGGTAAACTGAGGTAACCACTGAGTATTGAACAAAACCCATGGTGCAGTCAGGTTTACAATGAGCTTTTGCTTACATTCAAACAACACTTAAAGCACATGTTTTAGCAACAATTTACATAAAAATCATACTTAAAGGAATATCATAAAGCATGTAGTATTACAGGGTCTATTTTCAATTACAAGATTTGAAACCTTTTAAGCACTATAAACCTTAAAGCAAGCCTTTTGACCAGCAGGCTGCTTATCTATTTTCAAGAGCAGGGAGTGAAATGCAATAATGAAGTTAGTTAATTTTAATACACTGAGATGAAAAACCATTTATGATAACTTTAAACCCAAAAAATATTTTTAATCAATTTAAACAGATACACCTCTGGCCACACCTTGATAGCCAAAGCCCAGAGGATCTCAGACAGACCCCCCACTCACTAAATGCCTGAGTGCAAGGAGTCATGTCCACGCTCTTTGAAAAGGATACTTCTAAGCTAAACTTGGAGTCCTCTCATCCTCAGGGCCTCCTTCTCGAACCCAGGGGTTCACCATTTGTACCCCTATAACAACTGTACTGCTAAAAAAGAACCGGTTTTACAAGATATCCATGACTTTTCTATCAGCTTTTACTTGCTTGAACATCTCTTTAAAACTCTGAAGTATACAATTAAAATATCCTCATCTTTAAACTCTTTAAGATCTTATGTACTGTGTTGCTATATCAGTTCCTAAGTATCAAAGTGGAACAATTAAAAGTATTTCTTTCTTTTCCTTCCTGTTTGCAAGGAAGGGTTTATGAGCAATTTACCCTAAGACTGCCTGGCTTGATTTAGGTTTTTATGACTTAACAACCTTGTCTCTTATCTCTCTTTACCAAGTGAGATCACCTACAAGTTAAAATTTAGCATGTACCAAAATCTTCATAATAAATTATTTTCAACAAACTTTAGTTTGAACTCCACAACTTCCAAATAACTTTAAGTCCTCTAGCAATCTTTCAGTATGTAAACAACTGAATTTCAAAGCCATTTACTTTTATTCCTTTCAGACCTCTGTTTAAGACAGAATAGAACCTCTAGTTCAGTTTCCTTTTACCTTAGGCATTGCTTACATAACCGATTGCATTCCATCAATATTATTCTGATTTACCATTTGTTCTAGAATTCACACCTATTATTTCTTTATCAATTACTCTTATTTCCTCTGGCTTCTCTTCCTTTACCATTATTACAAAAAAGAGGAAAGGTACTATATTTAATTGCATGTGATCCTATTAGCTTCCTGGGCTGGTCAAATTTTCTCTTGTTAATTTCATACAGTTTGCACATCATATATTCTTAACCTATTGAAAACTTAATTCTCTTTATAGTCCAAATGCATACATATTTTGTATTCATTCATCATTACTTTCTAGCAATTTGACTCTAAATGCATGTTAATCTCTAGATCACAAATTCCTTCTTATACATTGCACACATTTTTACCAAATTTTCAGTACCTGTATTATTAAAACCCATGCACAGATTAACCACTTTAAAAACTTCTTGTGTATCATATGATTACATGTTGCTAGTTCTGACAGCACATACATTAAAAGAACATCTCATTTTAAAATACCAAGTTTAAATTCTAGAATAAGTTCTCAATAATAACATTACAACTTTTTCTGAATGACTTTTACATCTACAAAGTAGCCAATACAATTTTTGACCTTATAGAAAAAACATTCCCTCTCTGTGTCAGACTGGCTATTAACCACATTTAGACGATTCTCAATTCACTGAAACCAAGGCTTAACAAACTTCTAACCATGAGTTTTTGTGCTCAATGAAATCTGGTTAATATTTCACATTTGACTGACAGTTACCACAATAAATAAAATTACATTGTACCATATCAACATCATTAGCAATCCTCAACCCTTAAAAACAGATCTTAAGTGAAAATGCTTCCAATTGTGGAGTAAAATCTCCCTTTTCTGCTCTGAATTTTTCTTTTTCACTCCTTTGGGGGCCCATCCAAAGGAAGAAAGAGGAAAAATCATTGAACAGATATTTTCTTTTGTCCTCTACTGAGGATTTTTGACTGTGGGAAGTTCAATCTTTCAACTCCCCCTCTTTTTTTTTTTTGTAATGTCCAATTTAAGAATACATAGAGACAAGACTGTGACAAAGACAACAATAAACAAAAACATACAACCTTATGACAAGCATGCTTTAAAAGGAAAAAATCATTTCTTTAGGATCCATGTTTAAAAAGAAATATTTGCAGTGAGAAAGCTCATTAAAACAGTTGCAGCACACTGTCCCTTCAACTGAGGGTACTCAGGTACAGCCATCAGCCATCTGATTGGCTGAGCTGACTTCCTTGTCCCCTAACTCTCCCTGTGCTTTACACTCTGATTGACCAAACTTGTCTCTCTTTTTGGCTGTGATTTCTAACAAATGCTTCTTGTAGCACCTAAACAAACTGCTATCTGCTAACAGTGGGCATTGGAAGTGAGCTGTTCATTAAGCTGGCTGTGTTTCTTAAGGAAAGAACTTTGAACTTTCAAATCCCCTCCTGTTCAGATGTTAAATCTGCCTCCAGGTCTGAGAGGTTTATTTAGAATCCTCTCCCTATTCAAATATTGTCTGCTGCCGGAGTAGCACAGTTCCTCCAGTCTGAACTGTTAAGTCTGCAGCCCCAGCAGCAGTTTCTCCAGTCTAGGAGGTGAGAAATGTAGATGGGGGAAGGGGAATTGCCGAATGTTTGCAGTTTTCCCCTCTGAACTCGCCTTGAAGCTGGGGAAACCAGCAAGCACCAGGTTGACTCTCCCTGGCTCATGATAAGGACGGAAATAACACCAAAGACACAGACCCAGCCAGGACACACAAAAGACGAACTAAGGACGGTTTAAACCTGACAGATTCCTGACTGGCCAAGACAACACAAGACAAAGGTGCGCACACTCACACTCACTTGCCTGGGGGAGCCCAGACAGATCCCAAACAATTAATATGGGGATCCTGCCTCAGTCCTCTCTCTCCTCCCCACCTCCAGTGCGTCCACTGGCCTTCCTCAGGGGACTCGAACCCCTGACTTGGGGCCTCAATTCCCCAAGAAAATCCGGCTGGACTCGAACCAACCGGACGGACTCCAAAGACAGGCCTGGAACCTTTTGCTTTGGGGTCCTGTGAGGCCTCAAACCTCACCAGTTCCCGTAGTAATTCCAAGGGAATAGAGAGATCAATTGGTCTACATGGCCTGCCAGTCACACACAGCACTTGCTCCCAGGGTTTCCGACCTTTGTCCGCATGGATCAAAAGGAACTGCGTACTTTCCCCAGTCCTCTCTCAGAAACAGGTAGAAGGGGTGCCCCTGGCTGGTAAGCTTGGCTTAGGTTCCTCCATATCAATCCCGGAGCGGCGGGGCAAGCCGAAACACTTAGCTGTATGCTTACCAGGGCATCACCTTCCCCATCAGTTCAATCACACATCCACACACATGCAGAATGGGGCCTGTGGCAGGCTCCCTCCTCATGCAATGCAAGCACACAATCACACAACCACATGCACAGGCCACCCAACCCCAGATCTCCTCACCCTCTTGGCTCTTCTGGCAGTGGGTCCTTACCTGGCCATGAGAGACGAGCCCCCATATGTTGTACCCAAATTTTAATACCTAACCCAGGTTCGATCATGGCCAGAGGAAGAACCACACTGACAATGCAATATGCAAGAAGAGGCTCATTCTTTACTAGCAATAATAGCTAGGGTCGCTAGGCAGAGAGGCATGCCTGAACGACCCCTTGGAATTCTCAGCCAAGAGTTTATATAGAAATGTTTGGGGAAGGGGGTTGGTACATACATAATTATCAAGGTAGTGTCAGGGACAGGTGGTCAGGAAGCATCTGGGGAGGGGGGTTTCAGGGTCAGGGGTCAGGAAGCATTTGGCAAACATTGTAAAGCAGGCAAACATAGACAAACATTCCTCAAGACATCAGAT
>NW_025378482.1:0-2182 GCF_016433145.1 Gracilinanus agilis
AAGTTTACTTCCAAAAGCTTTCATGTATCCAAACATAACATCAATACTTTTTTCAAATTTTTTAAATTCAGTTCATTAATAAGAACAGAGAGATCTGTGAAACATCAGGGTGTTACTTATCATCATTGAGCTGAGGAAAGTTTCCCAGATCCTTATTCTCAAGAAATACCTTAATTTCTTCAAAGCACTCCACAAAGAGCTCAAGAACTTTGCCTCGGCTCAGCCATCTTACATTATTATACATCAGCAGTCCACTGCAGCTGGAATCAACCTCCAATAATAGTGCAGAAAATTCTTGCTTGTGAAGTGTGGTGAGCAGCTATTAAATTAACTATTTTTGTAACAGCTGACATTAAGTCATTTAAGTCAGTGAATCCTGCCTTGGCACATAAAGCCTCTTGATGGATAATACAATGAAAAGGCACAATCAGATGTCCAATAGTTTCTGTAAACAATTTGACAAATTTGGCTTTTTTCCCTACCATGTTTGGTGCCCCATCTGTCTTCACTGACACAACTTTAGAGATATCACTTCTTAGGTCACGGAATGTTTGCATAACAATCTTACATATTTCTCTTCCTGAAGTACTTGTTGGCACTGATGCTAACTTTATCAACTCTTCTCTCATTGTGAGACCATCAGAATATGAACCAATAATGACCAGCTGAGCATGTGATGCAACATCAGTAATTTTATTTAGAGAGATAGAAAAATATTTACAATGACTTATGTCTCTCTTTAATTGATGTTGCACATTTGTGTTCATTTTCACTATTCTATGTTTTATGATATTTCTACTGAGTGGAAACTCAGATATTCTCTTAATAATTGTATCTTTATTCTGCATATCATGAAATAGAAGTGGTGCACATTTTAGAAGAGTTTCTTTAATAAATTCTCCCTCACCAAGTGGTTTTCCATGCTGAGCTATGGAGTGAGCAATGCTCAGACTTGAAGATTTTAATTTGTCGAGCCTTTTACAAATTTAAGGATGGATTTAGATTGCCTCTTATAAAGGTGTAGCTGCCTGGATAAGTATTCCTTCCTTTCATCCTCACTTTTTTTCAAGAGCTGGGAATGATTAGTTTCAAAATGTCTATTTATATTACACGTTCTGCTTACTACCATTTATTTCAGTACATAGAACCCAAAATGATCTGCCATTTTTTCCTATAATGCTATACATCTCAGTCCATGTTTCTTGAAAGGGTTGGCTACTGCTACTACCACTTCCTTTACTTAACCTTGGTTTTATATTTTTTGGGGTTCTCCACCAGGAAGGCAGTGACAGAAGATAGATTTATAGATAGCCCATTAGTCCTGCAGTGAATTAGGGGTTAACTATCCTAACTGACCACAGGATGGCACATCTAAATGTCTTTTAGGAAAGGGCAGGGCTAATAAGCAGAAATAGGGGTTAATAAGGATGCACAACAGTAATAGTGGTGAAATGGAGTCTGCACTATGCTTTTAGATGGCTCCCCTTATGTCAATTAAGATGGCTGCTGCTAGTTCTAATGGTGAGAAACAGCACCCATAGCACAGGCCCTCCCCTCTCTGGGCCAGAAGTGAGGTCAAAGGTCCCCTAATGGAAGTCCCAGAACTCTGTGTCAGAGTTCTGTTGTTTTGGCCTAGAGCCCTTGGGCACAGTGTGTCTACACTACATTAAAGCAAATGTTTTATCCTCAGCATGCAGCCCCATATTTCTTTTCTTGACTATTTTTGCCAAGTTCACTCTGCTTAATGAGAGGAATGAGCTTGCTTTCTTGGCTTTTAAAACAATAACACTAACATTCTGAGGGATAGTCTTTATTTTTCCTACTAAGCTGATTTCTTATAACTTTAGAGTTTAAGGAATATCAACTCAAAACTCACTATAGGCTACCTCTAATTTTAGAAAAATAATTTTAAAAATAGGTTAGGGATTTACAGCTTCACAGATTCCCTTTTTTCTGGTCTCTGATACAAAGATGATCATTCATCATTGATAGGTGCCTAGAGAGTTACAATCTATATATGGAAGCCAGCTAATTGGAATGTGCAGTTTACAAACCCAATTATCCTAATCATTCAAGCAGGGTTACCAATCAAAATTAGGTTTGACCAATCAAAACAAGAATTGTTTTCATCGTATTTGCATAATGTTTTCCTTCAACCAATCAGAGGATGAGAAGATTATAT
>NW_025378483.1:0-8317 GCF_016433145.1 Gracilinanus agilis
ATATATATATATATATATATAGAGAGAGAGAGAGAGAGAGAGAGAGAGAGAGAGAGAGAGAGGCAGCATAACTAATCTCCAAGATTCTTAAAAAAAATTGGAACAGAGTGAAAAGTAAAGGCAGAGATTTGTTTAGATTTTCTAAATTCCCCTCCAAATAACTAAAATAATGTCTCAGAAAGAATTAATGAGAAGTGGAACCAACAAAAAGGTGGAGTAAAAAAATTCAGGAAAACCTAAAGTTGGCAGGAAGGTCTGTCTCACAAGTATGAGAGTGGAGCACAATCCAATGCAGGTCATACCCCAAAATATCAGCAGCAATCCTTAGGAATAACTGAAATGACAGTGATATTTTCTTGAGCTCTCATGTCAGAGATGATGAGGTTAGATAATTGGTCAGGAGGTTGTTATGTAAGACCTTTTCCTGGCAACGGGTTCATAACTTTAAAATGTATTGCTCATATGAAATGCCAGGATAGAATTCTAAGATTAGGACAAGTATTAGCAAGAACAATGATCCAGATAAGAGTTCCAGGAGAGCAGTGATCCACACATCTTTTTAGATCATACCACCTTGGAATAATCGAAACTTATAAGCCCCCAAAATATCTGAAACAAAAGAGAATGTGAGAAACTTGCATCTTGGTTCTACCCTGTTAGGAGGGCCTGAATTTAACTGAAAGTTAAATGTTAAGAAATAGGCTAGAAAAAAGAAAGAACCTGACCACATAGTTACTGTGTTGACAGGGAAGATCACAAAAGAAACTTAAAAATGTCAAAGTAGCTTCATATAAGCCTTAACAAAAATGAGAATGGGGCTCAGGTTCCCCAAAAAAGTTTCCTATAAACTATCTCCCCCAAAAAGAAACAACCCCCCCAAAAACCCACTAATTTAAAAATCAAATGAGAGAAGTAGAGGAAAGTTTCAGGAAAGAAATGGCAGTAATGAAAGATAATCATGAA
This sequence comes from Gracilinanus agilis, assembly GCF_016433145.1. NCBI lineage: Eukaryota > Metazoa > Chordata > Mammalia > Didelphimorphia > Didelphidae > Gracilinanus > Gracilinanus agilis. Next base: position 964 of record NW_025378483.1, read on the forward strand.
AAAATGGGAAACAGCTTGGAAAAGGGAATAGAAAAAAATGCTGAAGAAAATCACAGCTTAAAAACATAATAGTCGAAAAAGATAAATGAAGAAAATTGGCATGGAATACTGCTACAAATCTTGTAGCTGAAGGTGAGTTGGGACTGTAGTCAGAGTTCCAGCTTGTGGTCACTTATAGATGAGTGAAAAGGACAGGAGACTAGTAAACACATTTGCCTTAGATTATACTACTTTGGGGAGCTGTGAGTTGATGCAACCATTCTGAGAAGTCATTTGGAACCATGCTCAAAGGACCATTAAACTGAGTATACCTTTTAACTGCAATTCCACAAGTAGGTCTATAAAAAGATAGCATTTTATAGCATTATATATTACTTATAGCAATACATAAATACAAAACTGTGCATTTACATGTATATATGAATTTATAGAATTCTTTTTGTGGTGGCAAAGAACAGAAAAGGGATTTCCATCAATTGATAAATGGCTAAACAAGTTGTGTTGTATGATTATAATGGAACACTATTTTGCCATAAGAAATTACAAACAAGATGACTACAAGGGGGCAGCTGGGTAGCTCAGTGGATTGAGAGTTAGGCCTAGAGATGGGAGGTCCTAGGTTCAAATCTGGCCTCAGACACTTCCCAGTTATGTGACCCAGGTCAAGTCACTTGACCCCCATTGCCCATCCTTAGCACTCTTCCACTTAAGAGCCAATACACAGAAGTAAAGGGTTAAAAAAATGACTACAGAAAACCTGGAAACATGTATATGAAATGATCAAACACTAATTAAGTACAATCAGAACTTTGTATAAATTTACATGAATAATGTATGATGATCAAGTGTGAATGACTTAAGTATTATCAGCAATGTAAGGATCTAGGAAAATTCTAAGAGACTCATGATAAAAAAAAATAAACAAACAAAAATACCCCAACAAAACAACAAAACAAAAAACAGCAACAAAAAACACTATTCACCAGCAAAGAAGGAACTGATAAAGTCTAATGCAAATTGAAGCACACTAATTTTCTCTTAATTCCCTCCATGAATTTTTCTTTATTTTAAATAATATATGTCTTCTTTCATAATATGACAAACATGGAAAATAAGCAAACTATATCATATTACCTGCCATCTTGGAAGGAATGGAAAAGAAAGAGAGGACATGGATTGCAAAATCAAAAAAACAATTATTAAAATTGTAACAATATGTAATCTGGGGGAAAAACTCAAAAAAAATTATATTGCTTTGGAAGAACTGAAAAGTTACAAACTCCCCAGAACTAACTCTGAAAGCAGCTGTGTAAAATAACTAAACTAAACTAAACTAAAAGATGAAACAGTGCCCACTCTAACCCATGAGCAAACCCAACTTTAAAAGAACATTGACTTAGCAATACTACTAGTAGTTCTATATCTCAATGAGATAAAAAGAAAAAAGGACAAACATGAAAAACAATATTTTAGCAGCTCTGTTGTTTTTTTTAGTGGCAAAGAATTGGAAATGGAAGAAATTCAATGAGGAATGGCTGAACAAATTGTGGTTTGTGTTTGTGATGGCATACTATTATACTATGTAATAGGCAAATTTATAGATTAAGTTTTAGACATTTAGTGTAGGTAGCAGCCAAGCTGTGAGGTAAGGCCTAAAGGTTCCAATGATGGAATAGTGGAAAGGAAGGAAGTTTATCCTGAGGACTCTGATATGGAGGGAACAGTTTGATACTGGTTTATCTGTCTCTAGTGAAGAGCCCAGGAGAGTGGATTTGTCTCTATCAAGAAGTCATCTATTTTGTGAGGAAGTGCAGTTTTGAGCATTGGCACAGCTCTGGAGGGTGGACCTCAGGCTGCTGCAGCTTCTTGCCTTCTTCACTCTGTGGATTTATTTTGCTGTGGACCTGTGTTCCTGAAAATCCTTGATCATCGTTGGAACAGAAGTGAACTCAGTTGTGGGACATTCATTTCCCTTCCAGCCAGTCAGGCTAAACCTGGCAACCTGGGCTAGTATAGAGTAGATTTTGACCCATCCTTCCAGTCCCTGAAGTCTGTCCAGAGTTATCCAGTTCAGTGTGACCTCTCTATGTATCTCTTACCCTTAAAATCATTATTAAAATGCATTTTTATCTTTCTCTTATTCCTTTCCACAACCCAGAGGGCTCACTATGGTTTAATAGGAATCTCTGCCTGGATTGCTCTGAAGTGACAGTTGGTTTCAACTCTCTCCACTCATCCCCCAAGTCCTCTGTTTGTGGGTGTGGGTATGATTCCCCATTTGTATTTGTCTCAGGCACTCTTTCATCGCTATCTCTGTCCAGTGTTTAATTTACCCAAATCAACTATTAGAAATGAAAAGCAGGATGCTCTTGGGAAAACAAAACAAAACAAAACAAAATCAACCTATAGTAACTTACATAAAGTGATGCAAAATGAAATAAGCACAAATAGGAGAACATTGTATACACAATATCAGTATTTTAGGATGATCAATTGTGAATGACTTAGGTATTCTCAGAAATCAAATGATTCAAGATAATCCCAAAGGAGCCTTGAAGAACTATGCTTTTTACCTAAAGAGAATAAACTAATGAAGCCTGAATACAGATTGAAGCATACTTTAAAAACAAATCTTTATTTTTATTGTTTTGGTCTGTGATTTCTTTTTTAACATCACTAATATGGAAAAATATTTTGCATGATGACAGACTTATAACATATATCAAGTAGATTTCCTTTTTAATTAGGGGGAGGATAGGAAAGAAGATAATTTAGGAATTGTAATTTTAAAAATGAATGTTAACTCAGAAAGATAAACTCAAAAAACCTAACTTTTGGAACAAAAACCCACTATTTGACAAAAACTGCTGGGAAAATTGGAAAACAATATGGGAGAGATTGGGTCTAGATCAACATCTCACACCCTTTAACAAGATAAACTCAGAATGGGTGAGTTACTTGAATATAAAGAAGGAAACTATAAGTAAATCAGGGGAGCACAGAATAGTATACTTGTAAGATGTCTGGGACAGGAAAGATTTTAAAGAGCAAGAGTTAGAAAAAATTACAAAATGTAAAATAAATAATTTTGACTACATTAAACTAAAAAGTTTTTGTACAGACAAAAGCAATGCTACCAAAATCAGAAGGGAAACAACAAATTGGGAAAAAATCTTTATAAAAAAAAACTCAGACAAAGGTCTAATTACTCAAATATACAAGGAGCTGAATCAATTGTACAAAAAATCAAGCCATCCTCCAATCGATAAATGGGCAAGGGACATTAATAGGCAATTTTTAGGTAAAGAAATCAAAAGTATCAATAAGCACATGAGAAAGTGTTCTAAATTTCTAATAATTAGAGAAATGCAAATCAAAACAATTTTGATGTATCACTTCACACCTAGCAGATTGGCTAAAATGACAGCAAAGGAAAGTAATGAATGTTGGAGGAGATGTGGCAAAATTGGGACATTAATGCATTGCTGGTGGAGTTCTGAATTGATCCAACCATTCTGGCTGGCAATTTGTAACTATGCTCAAAGAGCTTTAAAAGACCTTTTTCCTTTTGATTCAGCCATAGCACTGCTTGGTTTATACTCCAAAGAGATGATAAGGAAAAAGACTTGTACAAAAATCTTTATGCCTGTGCTCTTTGTGGTGGCAAAAAATTGGAAAATGAGGGAATGCCCTTCAATTGGGGAATGACTGAACAAATTGTGGTATCTGTTGGTGATGGAATACTATTGTGCTCAAAGGAATAAAGAACTGGAGGAATTCCATGTGAACTGTAATGACATCCAGGAATTGATGCAGGAGAACATTGTACACAGAGATTGGTATACTGTGGTACAATTGAACATAATGGACTTCTCTACTAGCAGCAATGTAAGAATCCAGAGCAAGGCTGAGGGACTTATGAGAAAGAAAACTAGCTGCATTCAGAGGAAGAACTGTGGGAGGAGAAACACAGAAGATAAACAACTGCTTGAACACATGGGCTGATGGGGATATTATTGGGGATGTAGACACTAAAAGATAACTCTAGTCCAACTATCAATAATATGGAATTAGGTCTTAATCAACGATACATGTAAAACCCAGTGGAATTTGCACTGGCTAAGGGGGCTGGGGGAGTTTGGAGAGAGGGAAAGAACATGAAACGTAACTATGGGATAATATTCAAAATAAAAAATATAAAAAAGAATGTTGAAAATTGTTTTTAATTTAATTGAAAAAATAAAATAAAGATACAAAACATACAAAATGTATTTTATTAATGTATACTTGCTTTTATTTTACTTATCTTTCTATTTATCCCTTTGCCCTACCATTAGAAAACAATCATTCTCTTTTAAAAAGAGGAAGAGGAAAAAATCAGTAAGACCAATTAATATCATAGAAAATGTGCTTTTATATTCAATGCCACACACTCTTGGAACCTGTCCTCTTTAAAATACCAGGGTATCTTATCATTTCTCTTCTTGGGACCCAAGTTTGCATTTTTGAAAGTATAAAATTATAATTTTGCAATATTTAGTTTCAATTGTTTCATGATTGGTTTTCTTTCTAGTTATACTCTTAAAAAAACATCTTACATCTTAGAATCAATACTATGAATTGGTTCAAGGTAGAAAAGCGTTAAGGGCTAGGTAATGGGGGTCAGGTGATTTGTCCAGGATGCTCCTAGACAGTATTGAGGTCAGATATGAACCCAAGGCCTTCTGTCTCAAGGCCCGGTTTTCAATCCATTGAGTCACCTAGTTGCCCCTTCTATTCACACTCTTATAGTCTTCATAACGTATCCTTGAACTCTAAATTCTTCAATTTTAATAGAACCTCTCTACCTCCCTACTCCATTTCTAAAGAAATGTAACAAATTAAAATTATATCACACAAGGTGAATAATCAAATACTCTTCTCATTATGTCAACTCATGAACCATTTGTAGCACATATTTTATGGAAAACGATTCCATTATTCAGATGTTAATATCTCAAAAAATCATACTACTTTTGTCCTGTGACAATAAATCACTTTTACAGATCGTGATTTTTTTGAGTTGCTTAGCAATGGTCAGACAAAGCAATGACAAAAAACATATATAACCTACACTTATGGACAAATTCTCTGTCTTTCTGGATCAAATTTCATATTTGGCAGTGTTATTTTCCTTTCAATTCAAGGGACTGTTTCCATGGTAATATGGCATCACCTCTGCTAGCACCACAATTAACTTCTGTAGTGGATGGTTAGGTAAAGGAATAATATTGAAAGTGATTTCTACGAATTTCTATATTTTCAATTTAAGTTAATAATTCTTTCACTCAGCATGTAACTCATCTACAGGTGAAGTACTTTACAGAATGTGGAAAGGCCAATTAGTGTCAGTATGATTGATCTGCCTTGACATCCTAATGTTTAGTAGAACATATCTTTGAAATAGTAGATTGCATTCTTAGGAAAATGTCTGGTTCAATGTTTTAGAAATCTAGATGTAATTTACAGAGTGTCTGAGGTTGCAAAAATTAATCTTCATAATAGATTTCTATTGTGTTTTCATTCTTATGACAATACCATTAAATGAATATAATAAAGAATCAAACATTGCCCATTATTTCAGACTACAGGATAATAATTTACCCACATAACCATCTTCTTCCTTATACAAGACAAGAATCTTAGAAACAAAATCTATTCAGAATGACATTTAAAGAAGCTCAGACTTCTTAAACCTAAGAAGATACTAAACTATAGGGCAGCTCCAGAACTTAGCAGTTTTACAAATATAGTTGAAATCAGGAATCATCAAAGCATAAATGTGGTTCTGGATATATTGTTATGTTTTAAGGGATGCCCCTTCTCAGGATTCATACCAACCTAGAATCAGTCATAGTCATTTGAAATATAAGAGATCTTAACATACAGATCCCTTGATTCAACGTCTTCATTGTACAAATAGGAAAACAGCTTCAAGAAGATAATTTAACATGTCCAAAGTAATATAGCAAATGTACTGGCAAATGGGTCTAGAATTGAGGTCTCCCCATTCTCAGCTCCCCAAATTCTAATTCTCTACTGAAAATATAGTTAAGTACAAATAGACCTGGGCACATATCAGCTAAGTCACCCTGAGTATATCACTTAATCTTAATTTGCTTCAATTTCCTCAACTATATAATGGGAATAATTATTAACCTACATTATATTATAATTTCTAATCATCATAAATATACAATATTAACTACCTTCCAATGTTGTTGTGAAAATAAGATAAATTATATTTGTAAAGCACTTTTAAGCTCTTAAAATTCTATATAAATGCTTTTCTTCTTCCTATTATTATTATTATTTTAATCTCATGCTATCCCTGAGATATAACTTATTTCACAAAATTTAACTAAAGGCTTCTGAAACACTGAAACTGTTGTGGCCACTTCATCTCTTAAATTGCTTAAATACAACACAGATATTGAAGAGAACTCTTAAATACCTCTGTAAAAGTTATCCTATTATTTAAGAATATTTGTAACTACTTTACAAATGAAAATATGGTCAGTGTAGTTAGTTTTCTCCTCTAGCCATATAAGTTTTCTCAACAATGTAGCAAAGGATAAGTGATGTTCAGGGTTATGAAAAAAGTAATATAGCTTCTTAACTTCCACAGTAGAAAAAGCACTATAGTTAGAATCCTAGGATATCAGTTCAGATATTGATTGTGACCTAATACCTGTGTGACCTTAGGCAAATCACTATCTTTCACCAACTCAGTTTCCTCATCTATTTGATGAGAAGGATAAACTTGATGACCACTTCCCCTTCTAAATCTATGACCCCTCACTCATTATGAAACATTTTTGATTCTTGTATCATTTTTCAATTCCATGTTTCCTGTGTTCTATTACCTAGTTAAGCAATTTTAGCTATGGGATGGGCAGAATAAAAGAGTCCGTTGATTTGGAAATTTGGCTGAAATACTCTTTGTTATTGCCCAACAAAGAAACATTTTTATGTATATTTATTCTCATGTAAAATTGAGGAACCAGACCATTCAGTCAAAAAAAGTTATTAAGTATCTATTATAGGCCAGGCATTGGGCTAAATGATGGGAATAGAAATATAAAAAAGGAAGGTAGTCCTTATTTTCAAATAGCTTACAATCTCATGGAAGAAGACTATATATATAAAAGAAAATTAGAAAGGGGTAGAAGTGTATGAAGAAGGTACTAGTATGAAGTGTAATAGGGAACTGTCCTAGAGGGATGTGACATGTTACAACCTACCTAGGAACTCCCCAGGACCAGTAAAGCACAAACCCCTTGGCTTGTTAAAAAAAACCAATTTATTTTATAAA
>NW_025378484.1:0-1140 GCF_016433145.1 Gracilinanus agilis
AAGACTGCAATTGATTCCCATAAAGTGGAGGAAGGAACAGGAAGTGACATGGGAAAAGGACTATAAAAAATCCTGGACTTCCTGTCCAGGGAGCTTCCTTTCCTGGAGGAGTCTGTGTTGGTAGAACCCTTGCATAAGACACCACCAGGTCCCCTTTCAGTTGAACCAAAAAATAAATAAGAAAGAAGTAAGGAAAGTAAATGAAATTCTAGGAAAATTAGAGTTAATAGATATCTGGAAAAAACTGAACAGGGATAAAAAGGAATATACCTTCTTCTCAGCAGTACATGGTACATATATAAAGATCAACCATGTGCTAGGGCATAGAAATATTGCAAACAAATGCAGAAAAGTAAGAATAATAAATGCCACTTTTTCAGATCATAATGTGGTAAAAATTATAATTAACAAGGGTCCACGGAAAGGCAAATTTAAAGTTAATAGGAAACTAAATAATCTAAGTCTTCAAAACAGGTGAGTCAAAGAAGAAATCATAGAAACAATTATAGACTTCATTAAAGGGAATGACAATGAGGAGACATCATACTAAAATCTATGGGATATAGCCAAAACAGTACTGTAAGAAATTAAATTTAGGGTTTCTCTAAATATGAGAATTCTTAAGTAATATTGTGATTGCCTATTTAAAAATTATAGCTCAAGTCAAAATTACTTTTAGTAGCTTTTATTTACAAAGAGGTGGAAAGAGTGAAAGTAGAGAAATATAAGAAGAGAGTAGAGAAAATGTCTAGCCTATCACACTAAACTTTGCTCCACTGTCCTACTCAACCCCAGCAGGGCTTGGTAACCCTTAGCCAAAGCTCCTGGTGGTGTCTTATGCAAGGGTTCCACCAACACAGACTCCTCCAGGAAAGGAAGTCCTCTCCAGAACTAATCTCTCCAGAAGCCAGGAAAGGAAGGCCAGCTATTCACTCACCCAAGACAAAGTTCAAAGGAGAAGATCCAGGAGCAGTTCCTCAAGAAGCAGTTCAAGAGGTAAAGTCCAAGTCGAAAGCCACTTCCAAAAGCCAAGTCACCAGGAGAAGCTCCCTGGACAGGAAGTCCAGGATTTTTTTATAGTCCTTTTCCCACATCACTTCCTGTTCCTTCCTCCACTTTATGGGAATCAATTGCAGTCTT
>NW_025378485.1:0-7640 GCF_016433145.1 Gracilinanus agilis
AGAAGAAGAAGAAGAAGAAGAAGAAGAAGAAGAAGAAGAAGAAGAAGAAGAAGAAGAAGAAGAAGAAGAAGAAGAAGAAGAAGAAGAAGAAGAAAGAGAGGGAGAGACGGAGAGAGGAAGGGGAAGAGGGAGAGGGAGAGGGAGAGGGAGAGAGTGTTAGGGGCACATCCAAGGATCTTTAACCTTTGTGGCAGAGTGAATTCAAGAGACAATTAACACTGATAGTTGGAAATAGAGTTGTAGAAAGGAACTCATCTAGAGACTCTAGTTAAAACCCTTAGAGAAGAGACTCTAGAAGGGTAAGAGTGTGATGACACCATGAGAAGGAAAGAACATTAGGGTCCTAAAGCACAAGAGGCATGAATTGCCTGGGTCACATATATTCCCTACAAATGTATTTCACTACCATTGTATTCTCCATTTGTACTCATTCTTCTTACTGATGTTATATTTCTTTGCAGGTGAATGTGCCCTAGATTTATGAAGAATAATTTGTAACTGCTGCTACTATGCCACCTTAGTAAATGCTTTTCTTCAAGCTAATTCTGTCTAATGTCTAATTATTAAGGATAATCATATCAGCATGTACTTATGAATTACAGTTTTAGAATCATAGATCCATAGAGCACCTTTGAATATGAGGTAGGAGTTGCTCCCTGGTGACCCAATCTGCAACCTGAAAGTGTCAAATTAGGGAAGTGTAGTTCTAAACAAAGAATGACATACAAAACTGCTTTTGCATCCCCTTAAATCTTCATTACTCTAGGGAAAAAGTTTTCAGTTCCTTATATGACAATTTCCAACCCTTTCACCATCCTAGTCATTCTCATTGCATTTAGTTTAAAAAAATCATCTGCACAAATACAATATAGGGATCTAGGACTTTTAGTGGATTTGAAAGTTTGGTATATATCAGTAATATGCAAACTATTGTAATCTTGGATTATATTACAGATGAGTAGTGTCCACAGTAATGGATTTAGGACCTTTTATATTTGTAATATTACACCCAAACTACAGTGTCTGGTGCCACATTTTAAAAGGAACACATGCAGAAAAGGCTAAATAAGGTGACTAGAGGAATCAAATCTATAATGTAGTTTTCCTTTTCCTTAGGGGAAAGGGCTTTTAAGGAAAGGGATTTCTGGAAGCTCCTGATCCAGGAACTGAAATCTCTCTAGACTTACTAAAGACCCTGTTCTGAGTTAAATCAATAATTTTAGTGGGACAGCTAGCTAATCAGTCATTTTTATTTGGAAATAGAATAATATCAGCCTGTGACAAACAGGATGTACTGTGCTGAATTGGGGCAGTGTGCCATCAAGAATGGAATCTGTCTCCAGGGGAAGCAATTCATGTTTCTTCACACTTTATGAAATACCCTAGCCCACTGAATAGCCAATTATGATGTTGCATAAGGAGAAGAGGGAAAAAAGGCTTAGACCTTTCTCACAGCCTTAAAATATTCTTAGGTATCATATGTCTCAAAAATTATTTCTCCCTTTCTCCTGGTGTAGCCATTCTCTCAACTTATTCACCTATTTCTATTTTTTTCTCTACTACAAAACTCCTAGTAAAAAGAATAATCTGTGCTTGTTGTTTCTGCTTTATCACCACTGACTCAGCTCTTTGCAATCTGGTTTCTTTCTTCATCTCTTCACTGCAATAGCTTTCCTAAAACCACCAATGACATGGGATAGTGGGGAAAAAAAGACCCCACTGGATTTGGTGTCAGAAAACTTGGGTTTGAAGCCCAGCTCTGCTCCTTAGCATTAGACATTGAATGATCCACTTAGTTTCTCAGGGCCTCATTCCCTCACCAGGAAAATGAAGACATTGGATAAGATGATCTCTAAGATCTCTGCTATCTCTAAATGCTGCCACTCCAGGGGACACCCCTTTTATTGTAGAAAGAGCACTGAACGTGCTGTCACAGAATCTCAATTAGAATTATGACTCTTCCACTTACTACCTATTTTACCTTGGATAATTCATTTAGCTTTCCTATATAAACCTTAGTTTTATCACCTCTAAAATAAAATAAACATGACCTCTGATAATCCACAATTTAACAGTATTTAGTAAGGGCCCTGAACTAACAGAACTGGTGGGCTGAAGATTGTTTTTATTCCTAAATAAAATATACAAATTTGAAAATTGAATAATATATTTCAAAGTTCTCATAGTTTACACCTGCCTAGTGCTTGTTAAGGACCTGTCCCAAAGCAAGACTACTAAATAGCTAAGTAAAAAATTAAAATTAAACAAAAAACTATAGCAAAAAATAAAGAAAAGGAAAGGAAAAATCAGCTTCCTTTCTCAGATGGAAATTCTAGTCCTAAATAATCTCCCAGAGTAAGTGAGGCTCTCTTAAGAGGGACTGGATGGTTTGGAGTTGACTAGAAGTCATCCCTTCGCATTTAGGTGAATTTAACCTGTTCTGGGAAAATCTTCTCCTACAAGTCTTTTAAGCACCTAGATTAATTCATAATTTCCCCAATGGATCCCTTGCTAACACATAATGTGATCCAGATGTGAACCTCTAGACAAAAATATCTTCATGGATGGCTACTGTTCATAGGGCATCTCATACATCTCCAGTGGATCTCTTTAAAGTCAAAAGGCATTCCAAATGTTAGAACAAGTAGATCAACTTTGAAAAAAAATCTAACCAATTCAGATTAATGAATACATGTGGATTTCCCCCTGAAGGATTAAATCATGAATTAGAATCAACACTTCAGATCCTTAAAAAGTCCTTAAGATGTTACTTATAATCTGAGGGTGTTCTTTCCCATAATCTGACGCTGATCTCATTCAGATACCAGATTCATCCTTGGCATAGTTTGAACCCAAAGAGAAGAGTCAGGTTTTCTCACTTTTTCTGGCATTTTATGTTCCAGTCTCATAGTAAAACTCCAATTGGCTATCTGTAAATCCAACCTTAATTATTATATAATAACAAGGTGAGGACTCAGGACAAGTCCAAGGAACTCATGATGAAAAAGGCTATTCACAGCCATAGAAAGGGCAGATGGAATCTGAATACATATTGAAACATACCATTGCATCTCCTAAAAAAAGTATTTACAGGATTACAAGGTATTCTGTACACAAAATAGATAACAGATATAGGATAGCTATCTTCTTCACCATCAAAAAATGCTTAAAATGCCAAAAGATTTATAAACACATATAAACAAATACTTTAAAAATGAAAACAATAAGTCATCATCATCCCATTATGGCCTCCTCCCAATGGTAAAGTCAACTTTGTGCAACTACTGAATGAACATTTCTTCTCATATCTATACTATGCAAGCAAATCACAAGGTACAGTTCTCACCAGTCCCTTGTAGCTTTTTAGTCCCTTTGGGTTCAGGATAATGTTCTGGATGGTAATTTTCTCCTTTGAGAAATGGTAGAGTTGTAGGAAATATCCTCTGCTGGTAGCCAGCTCCGATTTAGGAATTCATGAGGCAGCCTTTAAGACTGGAAATGTTTATCTCTCTAGTTCATAGTTTGTTGACCTGTGAATAGGGAAAGAAATACAAAGTAGAAGAGGCAGCAAAAGAATTGAGGTTTAGTATTAAGTGTGTTTAGGCAAATACATGTTCTTGTTGCTATTTTCATGTAGCCACCATAGTTATAGATGCTTAGGGAGGATCTACTCCTCCACCTTGCTGAAAGTCTGAGGGAGATCTAGCAGAGTTCCAAAGCCATGTGCTCAAAAGATATGAGGCAAGACCTTTTTACAGCTCTTATAGCATTCTTGGAAAGGGGGAAGGTATTATTCCAAGATTAGTTGGCTTTATCTTTGATGTAATTTTCAGTAACAGTGACGAAAGTACCATAGAAATCATTGTATTGTGCATGTCCTTAATTGAGATATCATGGCACATTCCCAACTCCCTGGGAAGTGCTACATGGCAGCAGATCAGGTAGTTTTCCCAATCCTCCTCAATTCAATCAAATCATGTAAAAGACAGGAATCGATTGCTTCCCAGATTCAAAGAAGTCCCAAATTAGGATTAGGGGTCTGTGATCAGTATTACATGCTATTTTCCTGGGGCTATTATAACCATATGAGAAACCTATGTTATTTTTCCATTATTTGTTGCCCTAACAACGTAAAAAATTTTTTTTACTCTGCTAATCCATCAGTGGTGGATGGCATATTTCCACTGAGCATTTTGTAAGATACTTTCAGTTGTAGTTTATCTAGGATATGTGAATAAATTGGTTCAAAGTAAAATAAATTCATTGATATGCAGTAAATATTTTAATTTTACATGAAAAAGTTTTTTAACATGCAACATATAATACTTTCACTCAGTCACTTGTTTTATACAATTAGTCATTGGGTTCACAAGGTTTTATTACATATTCCTTCATTCTTAACCATTTTTTTTACAATAATCTACTTTTCCACAACTAACCTTGATTATAGACTATAGGGTTTTTTTTATGGGTTTAAATAAGGTAAGTTCCCAAGCCACTGAAACATATTTATCTCCATTTCTTGCATTTCTCTTCTGGGATGTGTAGCATGGTACAAGGTGATTTTTCAGTGGTCTCTCTTCACTTGGGAATTCCTATAATTCCAGAACAATTGTGCTTTCCAGTATGTAAATATATTTATCATTCACCATTCCTTCAATGGGGAAAAGATTTCCAGGGTCACTGGAAAGAAAAAATTTCCCAAACAAGTTTTGAGGATGGAAGTTCTATAGTTTGGTGAAGATGCTCTGACCTCACAGGCTCATTTGTTCTTGTGGTTGTGATGCAGCTGTTTTTTTTTTTTGTTGTTGTTTGTTTGTTTTTTTTTTAATCCTTGTACTTTCGGTGTATTGTCTCATAGGTGGAAGAGTGGTAAGGGTGGGCAATGGAGGTCAAGTGACTTTGCCCAGGGTCACACAGCTGGGAAGTGGCTGAGGCCGGGTTTGAACTTAGGACCTCCTGTCTCTAGGCCTGACTCTCACTCCACTGAGCTACCCAGCTGCCCCCGTGCAGCTGTTTTTTTTTATCTTTGTCTGTAATGGATTTTATTTTTAAAAAAAGAATTAATTAATTAAGAATAATTTTCCATGGTTACATGATTCATGTTCTTTCCCTCCCCTCTTCCCTCTCTCCTCCTGGAGTTGACAACAATTCCACTGGGTTATACATGTATCATTGATCAAAACCCATTTCCATATTATTAGTATTTGCAATAGAGTGATCATTTAACGTCAGAATCCTCAATCATGTACCTATCAAGTCATGTTTTACAATCATATGTTTTTCTTCTGTGTTTCTACTCTGTGGTGCAGTTTTTTTTTTTTTTTTGACATTCCATGAGCCATTTATTGTACTTGTCTATAAGGCAGATAGGACCATTTCCCCAATCTTTTATTTTTTTCTCCTTAGATTCTTTTTTTTAAACATGTATTAATATTCATTTTTAACATGGTTACATGATTCATGCTCCTACTTTCCCCTTCACCCCCCGCACTCCCCCCTGCCCATGGCTGATGCACATTTCCACTAGTTTTATCATGTGTCCTTGATCAAGACCTATTTCCAAATTGTTGGTAGTTGCATTGGTGTGGTAGTTTCGAGTCCACATCCTCAATCATGTCCACCCCAGCCCATGCGTTCAAGCAGTTGTTTTTCTTATATGTTTCCTCTCCTGCAGTCCTTCCTCTGAATGTGGGCAGCATTCTTTACCACATATCCCTCAGAATTGTCCTGGGTCATTGTATTGCTGCTGGTACAGAAGTCCTTTACATTCGAATTTACCACAGTATATCAGTCTCTGTGTACAATGTTCTTCTGGCTCTGCTCCTTTCACTCTGCATCAGTTCCTGGAGGTCTCTCCAGTTTTCCTAGAACTCCTCCAGTTTATTATTCCTTTTAGCACAATAGTATTCCATCACCCGCATATACCACAGTTTGTTCAGCCATTCCCCAATTGAAGGGCATACCCTCATTTTCCAGTTTTTTGCCACCACAAAAAGCACAGCTATAAATATTTTTGTACAAGTCTGTTTATCTATGATCTCTTTGGGGTACAAACCCAGCAATGGTATGGCTGGTTCAAAGGGCAGGCATTCTTTTATAGCCCTTTGAGCATGATTGCAAATTGCCAGCCAGAATGGCTGGATCAGTTCACAGCTCCACCAGCAATGCATCAATGTCCCAATTTTGCCACATTCCCTCCAACGTTCATTACTCTCCCCTTCTTTCATTTTAGCCAATCTGCTAGGTGTGAGGTGATACTTCAGAGCTGTTTTGATTTGCATTTCTCTAATTATTAGAGATTTGGAACACTTTCTCATGTGCTTATTGATACTTTTGATTTCTTTACCTGAAAATTGCCTATTCATGTCTCTTGCCCATTTATCAATTGGAGAATGGCTTGATTTTTAGACTGTTGATATGGTCAATTATGTGGATGGTTTTCTAATGTTGAACCAACCTTGCATTCCTGGTATAAATCCCACCTGATCATGGTGGATGATCTTCTTAATTACTTGCTGGCGTCTCTTTGCTAGTATTCTATTTAAGATTTTTGCATCTATGTTCATTAGGGAGATTGGTCTGTAGTTTTCTTTCTCTGTTTTTGATCTCCCTGGCTTTGGAATCAGTACCATATTTGTGTCATAAAAGGAATCTGGTAGGACTCCATCTTTGCTTATCTTATCAAATAATTTGTATAGTATTGGGATTAGTTGCTCTTTGAATGTCTGATAGAATTCACTTGTGAATCCATCAGGCCCTGGCAATTTTTTCTTAGGGAGTTCTTTGATGGCTTGTTCAATTTCTTTTTCTGATATGGGATTATTTAGGTATTCTATTTCTTCTGCTGTTAATCTAGGCAGTTTATATTTTTGTAAATATTCATCCATATCTCCTAAATTGTTATATTTATTGCCATATAATTGGGCAAAATAATTTTTAATGATTGCCTTAATTTCCCCTTCATTAGAGGTGAGGGCTCCTTTTTCATCTTTGATACTATCAATTTGGTTTTCTTCTTTCCTTTTTTTTATTAGATTGACCAGTACTTTGTCTATTTTATCTGTTTTTTCAAAGTACCAGCTTCTAGTCTTATTTATTAATTCAATAGTTCTTTTACTTTCAATTTTATTAATTTCTCCCTTGGTTTTTTTTTTTAATATTTGTTTAAACCCTTAACTTCTGTGTATTGGTTCCTTGGTAGAGGAGTGGTAAGGGTGGGCAATGGGGGTCAAGTGACTTCCCCAGGGCCACACAGTTGGGAAGTGTCTGAGGTCAGATTTGAACCTAGGACCTCCCGTCTCTAGGCCTGGCTCTCAATCCACTGAGCTACCCAGCTGCCCCCTCCCTTGGTTTTTAGTATTTCTAATTTAGTTTTCATCTGGGGATTTTTAATTTGCTCACTTTCTAATTTTTTGAGTTGCATGCCCAATTCATTGATCTCTGCCCTCCTTAATTTGTTAATATATGCACTCAAGGATATAAATTTCCCCCTGTGTACTGCCTTGGCCGCATCCCACATAGTTTGATAGGATGTCTCATCATTGTCATTTTCTTCAATGAAATTGTTGATTGTTTCTATGATTCCTTCTTTGACAAATTGGTTTTGGAGAATCATATTATTTAATTTCCAATTAGTT
>NW_025378486.1:0-3343 GCF_016433145.1 Gracilinanus agilis
AAATCATGAACTAACCTCCATTTTCCTGATTTTTTAGGGACAAGGAAGATGGGGGTGTTCCAAGGACTGTTAAAGTCCTGTATATGCCCTAATTCTAGCTGCTCTTGTACTAATTTGTGTAAATGATGGAGTTTTTCTCCAGATATAGGCCATTGGTTTACCCAGACAGCTTTAGATGTGATCCAAGTTATAGGATCTGCGAATCTAATAGGGGAGTCTATTACCGATCCCCAAAACCTTGTCTGTGCCACATTAGATGTGGTTAGAGTTAACCCCATTTCGGCTAAAACATCTCTTCCCCAGAGAGATTGTGGAATGTCCAAAATATAAGGTTGAAATGTGCCATAGTGACCTTCATCGTCAGACCATGCCAGTTGTCTGACCGATTGTCGAGTTTTCTTGGGTGCCTGTCATGATTTCATTTTCTACATACAAGGGCATGATTAACCTATCCTTAGTGATCTTTTGGGTCCAATATAAGTTAGAAACGTGAGGTTTGGCATGCTGTGTGTCGCTATTGGCCTCTATGGTGGTAGTAGTGTTGGGCAAAACAATCAAGGTTGCTATTTTCATTCCCTTAGTGATAGTAAAGGATGAGAGGGATTTTGCTAGGATATCTACTGTTCCTCCCATCTGTGCGTCAATGACCTGTGTAAGAGTTAAAATTTAGTTATTATAGCTATATATTAAAATATGTGGCCGCCAGGAATCAACAATTCAGGTTGATTCCGTAATTAAATCAGACCCAAGTCAGCATCGGGTTGAGGAGTTTATTTACAATCAGGTAGGTAAAGTAGGGATAAGGAGAAGAGGGAGGTTAGAAGTCTAAATAATTGAAAGCTGTAAGCCACAGGGCCCAACAGCCAGATAGGCAGAGTTTAGAATTGGCCCCGCTAGGCCAAGGAAGCCAGCCTAACTTACCCACGTGACAATACAGAGTGTAAGCTGTCTGTGGTCTCAGGAGATGCTTCTTCCTCTAGTTCCAGACGGCAACTGCCCCCACAGGAAGTTCACTCACTTACTTAAAGAGAACCTGTCTTTCATCACTTCCTGTGGTCCACCTCTAATTCAAATGGACAAATGGCAGTTTCTACATTGATTTGGACTGCCCAAAGGGCAGTCCCTTATTCTTGATTTGTTACTTATTGTCACGTGTGGGTAACTCGTCTCCCCTCCCCACTAAGGGAGGTGGGAGTGACATCATTAGCACGCTGGGTTGAATAGATTTTTGACTATTAATGGGATCTGGCTAATTCTATTTACACACCTGAGGGAAAATCTCTAATCCTTGTGAAAGCAAATGGCTTTTACCTAATAATATCCCAATAGAGTCTTTCGGAATAGGAAAGGTAAGATGTACAGGAATGCGACATACTCCCATCTGACGAGTTATTTCTACATTTGATTCTGCTTTTATGTCAAAATTATTTTCTGTGTGATTTGGGAGGAAATTTAGTTCTGAATCACAGTTTACTGAATCAGGAACCTCATTACGGTCTCGTTTTTGTCCCAGGCTCGAGACTTGCCCGCCAATTGGTTTTTTGGAAGCTGCCTTTGGTTATCATTGATTAGTCTTGGTCCAGTTTGAATTCTACATTGGGAAGCCCAGCGCTTGCCTGTACAGCACTTTGGGCAAATGCTAGGAGGAATTTTCTGTTTGAGTTTCGGGCATGACTTTTGAAAATGCCCTGAACGGCCGCATGCGAAGCAAGGGCCTTTAAGTTGGTTCATTTGTGCTGCCGTTATATTTTTATGTTCTATCGTGCCTCTGTCCTGGCAGACTCTCAGGAAGTCTGACACCGTGCCTGTAGATTTAAAGGGTGCCGTTGCCTTTTTAGCGTCTGCATTAGCATTTGCGTATGCAAGATCTTTTAGAAGTATTTCTCCTGACTCTGGGTCTGAAACCCGCCTTTTTATAGCAGTAGATAATCTGTCAATAAAATCTGAAAAATGTTCTGTTGGCCTTTGTTTAATTTCTGCCAATGAACTCGGCGCATTATCCTTTGCTGGTAAGGATTGCCATGCTCTTTCTGCTGCTACGGAGATCTGATTGTAGGCTTGCTCTGTATATGCCAATTGCATACGGAGGGTGTGAAATTCACCTTCTCCTATTAATTGTTCATATGAGATATCAATCCCTGCTCTTTCATTGGCTTTCGCCTGTTCCTTAGATAGATCCTGAAAATATAGTCTCCAATTCAAATAATCGCCACCATTAAGCGTGGATCGAGCTAAAGTATACCAGTCTTCTGGTGTAAGTAATTGTTGGCTGATATTTTTAATTAGCGCCAAGGTAAAGGGAGCTGTATTCCCATTTTGTACCACGCTATCTCGGAGAGTTTTGAGTGTTTTAAAATCAAATATTTTGTGCTCTGCTAGTACTTCATCCTGATTGTCAGGGTTTTCTCTCAACAAAACTGGGCAAGCCAAAACGTCCACCGCGTCTTCAATCGGTGCGCTGGCTATTGCCTGTTTGACTGTCACAATCCTACGAGTTCTAGGTGGAGGTTGGGGTGGGGGTGGGCGAGAAGTTGTAGTTTGGGTGGGGTAGGATTTAGTTCTGTCAGAGTTGACAGGGTGAGGTGAGGGATTAGGAGGAATCTCAAGCACATCTGTGAGAGGATTATCCTCTGGGATGGGGGAATCTCCCACGTCCTCAAAAGGAGGAGGAAGAATGGGAAGTGAAAGTGGTGAGGTAGCCCAATTGTTGCCATCAGACCTTGAAGGTTTGAGAGGCGGGGGAGGTTGAGAGTGGGGGAAAGTCTGCAAAGGCTGTGCAGCAGATGGAGTAGTTAGAGGGATGGGTGGAGCAAGATAGACAGAGCTAGGGTTAGGGGGAATGTCTAAGAGTGAGGCAGGTTAGGACAATGACTCTTGAATGGTTTCTGCCTCTAAAGCTGTTCTAACTACCTTCCAAGTTAACCATACTGATGACGCGACTCTAAGTCCCTTTTCTTGCGCTTTCTTTAAAGTCTGTCCTAGTTGGTCCCACTGTTGTACATTGAGTACTTCTATTTCTAGTAACTTGGGATCACATTTCAAAATTACCTTAAACAATGCCTGAAGTTTAGCTTCTGGTACTCTGTATCCTGCCTGTGCACTAAGGATTTTAGCGATCGTATGTAACTAGTGTGAGAAGAAAGTTTCTGACCCATTTTCTAGTGGTCAGCGACTCACCCCAGAGGCCACCTGAGGTCCGCTGACCGTCCCGGGTCCTGCACTGCAGTCTTCCTCTCAGGTGTCAATCCACGATGGGCGCCAGATGAAGCCGTCCAGCAGCTTCACGAAGATTCCTAGTGGGTTGGACACTCAGAAAGGGGAACCAAGGACTGAGTGAAAATGG
>NW_025378487.1:0-2984 GCF_016433145.1 Gracilinanus agilis
GCTCATTGGTTAGAGAATGGCTGAAGAAGTTGTGGTACATGATTGTGATAGACTATTATTTTGTTAGAAGAAATGACAGTAAACAAATAGTAGTGAAAGATCATGGTAACTTTGTGTTTAAAAAAAAAGTGTGGATCCAGGCTATTGGGATAAGAAATCACTATTTGGTAAAAGTTGCTACAACAATTGGAAAGTACTTAGGTAGAAACTAGGTAGAAACAAATATCTTACACCATTCACTAAGATAAGATCAAATGGTTATAAAATCTAAACATAAAAGGATCATATCACAAGCAAATAAGAACAGTGAATATATCATCTATAAAATTTATGAGTCAGATGTAAGATGTAAAATGGATAATTTTGAGTCCATTAACTCAAAAAAGGTTTTGTACAAATAAAACAAATGTTGGCAAGTTTAGAAGGAATGCAAAAAATTGGGGGGAAATTAATAGAAATTTTCTCAGATAGAGGTTTCATATCTAAAATAAATAGGGGATTTTGTCAAATGTGTTGGAATGAGTCATTCCCCAATTGGCAAATGAATAAGACATGAACAGGAACTTTTTGGATGAAGAAATTAAAGTCATATATAGATGTACTGAAAAATTCTCTACATCACTACTGATTAGGGAAATACAAACCAAAATATTTCAGAGGTTTCACCTTACATCAGATTGGCTAAAATGAGAAAAGTTCAAACTAACAAACAATGGAGAGGGAGTGGAAAAGTGGGGAAACTACTACTCTCTTGGTAGAATTGTGAATTAATCCAAGCATTTTGGGGAGCAATTTGGAGTTACACCCAGAGAGCTAAAAACTGTGTATACCATTAGAACCATTATTGAGTGTTTCCCCAGGAGATCTGGGGAAAAGTAAAAGAATCTATATGTTCCAAAAAATTTGTAGCAGCTCTCTTTGTGGTGGCAAGGAACTGGAAGTTGAGGGAACGGCCAATAATTGGAGAATGGCTAACCTGATTGTGGTTTATGATTGCAATGAAATACTACTGTACCATAAGAAATGATGGGCACATTAATTTTTAAAAATTTCTTGGAAAGAACTACATTATGTAAAGAAGAGAGAAATGAGTAGAACCAAAAGAATAGCATTAACAACTATAGACAATATTTGTAGAATACCTTGTGAATGTTCTCCTTCAAAAAAAACTGAACTGAAAAATGGAGACAAAAATGTATAAATTATATACACATATCTGTTTGCCAAATGATTCCTTTTATGGTATGGGGAGGTGAGCAAAGAGCTGAGATACCTGGAAATACATTCTATTAATTAATATTTAAAAAGAAATAATAAGCAGGATACTCTCAGAAAATCCTCAAAGGACTTACATGAATTGATATAAAGTGAAATGAGAAGCAAATGAACATTGTATGTAGCAAAAGCGATATTATATAATGATCAATTTAAAATTATGTAGTTTCCTTTCACATTTTATTATATAAATATGTTTTATATATTTCCATATGTATTATATTTATCAAACTGCTTGCCCTCTAAGGGAAGGGGGACAAAAGTAGATGGAAGGAATTTGAGATTCATTTAAAAAAAAAAGAATGCCAAAACCCTTACCTGTAACAGGGGAAAAAATAAGTTATTTGAAGGCAAAAGAGTAGAAAAATCATTTTGATGAGAGTGAACAAAAGCATTTTTGTTACTGGTCTTTAAATTGACTCTAGGGGATGATTTCAAATTTTTATACAATTTATGATTTTATGTTTTGAGATATTTCTTTTTTCCTAAATTTTGGTTTACTTGGAACTAGTATCTCTAATTTTCTGGCTTTTCCACTGCAGAGAGAATATATACATAACATATAGTGTGTTCTGAATGTTTAACTTCCATAATTATATAATTATTGAGGTCAAATTGGTAGATTTTTACTTTGAAATAATGGTAGAAGCTCTTAGCCAATAATCTAACTGTACTTTACTATTCCAGGGCAGTTTTCTTCTCTCATTAGTTTCTGTGAAAAAAACTATATATTGTCCCCAATACCTTTGTTTATCAAATATATATGTATATAATTTGTGTCAGTAGAGTTGACAATTACCATTTTCATGATAATTTGTGTTTTTTTTAAATATGAAACTTTAGCTGACACTTGAAGAAAGCATGGAAGCCAAGGAGTAGAGATGAGAAGAGAGAAATTCAGGCATGGGAGACAACAAAAATGCATTCTTTTCATTCTCCTTTTAAAAAGAAATAATAATGTGACTGTGGATTTGTTATGTATACATTTGTAATATCTTATGACTGAATTTTATTTTATACCTAGGTAATTATTTTGAATTTTACTCTAAGTAATAAGGACCAAATAAGCATTTCTTAAACAATCTCAATAAAGTGTTTTCTACTTCTGTTTGTGTACTTTCTTCTTAGTCATTTATAATCATAATTTCAGAAACCCCATTGATTCTTCCCTTTCTCTCATTTCTCATACATAAACAATTGTTATATCCTATCTATTCAGTTTCTACAATATGTCTAACAAATATAGCCTTCTCTCTACTTTGTAAACAACACTCCAATTCATGCCTTTCTGATTTTTTGCCTAATCTAAAGGACCAATACTATTTTCTTTGATTCCAATTTCTCCCCTTTCTTATTCAGCCCTCACATAGTTCACAAAAGAATTTCATAGGGTACACCCTTACTTGAAAAATCTTTAGTGTTTCTAGCTTGTAGGATAAAATAGATTAAATTTTTCATTCTTAGAATAAGAATCATTTGTAATCTAGATATCCCTTAATATGCTAATTTTATTCAAATCTCTATTCTTTTCTCATTCTACACCCTATTTAAACAAGATTTTAGGTATTTTTAACTTAATTTTGACTCTCTTGATTCCATTCATTCTTACTTAATTCAGTCACACCCTTGTTTCAATGAACTCATCCTTCTTTGGAAAAACGATGTTTGATCTGTGAGCTTCAAGATGAAGTTTAGGTGACACCTTCTCT
>NW_025378488.1:0-1487 GCF_016433145.1 Gracilinanus agilis
TTACTCTCCTTATTAACTCCACAGACATATAAGGTAAGGGAGGGAAGGTAGGAAATAATATTAGGGAAGGAAGATATAAAGGGTTTATCCAAAATAATAATTTCTTAAGTAAATATATCAAAGCTAGGCTAAATTTCAATACTATAGCTAGGAAAGGAAGCAGCTCGGCTGATCAGACAACCTCCCTCCACAGGAGACCCTAATCAACTGACTTTTCCTCAAGATTCCAAACCCTAACTGATTTAGAACTCAGCCAAAGCTAGAAAAAACTATATGACCCCCACTCTCTATACTACAATACACACACACACACACACACACACACACACACACACACACACACATTTTGGACATATTATGCAGATGGACATTTTGCTAGGGTCCAAATTGAGCTGGTTAGGTTGCCTTTGGAAAACTAGTAGTACCTTTAATGATTCCAAGATTCTCCCTAAAACAAAAGTCCTTCCTTTTAATATAAATATTTTTCCAGTAATTCAAAAGTTGCATAGCATGAATATTATAGTATCTAAATAATTACAATTCAGGTGCAAAGGGCAATGACAAGGCACATGTTGGGGATATATAGGTTGTAACTTAGTGTCAATGAAAAATTGAGTGGGACAAAAAATGTGTGAAGAATGTCACAAAACATATGTCTGAAAAAGGAGGAGGAGGAGTTATGTGATGAGAACTAGGGAATAATGGCTCTTTGTTAACAGGAGAAGGCTTGAAGTCTATTTGGTAGACCCTCTACAGATGATTTCTGATAGGACAAAGACAAGAGTTACACGGAATAAGTTGTGGATGGGTTGCAAACTGCACTGTTAGAGTTATTATCCATATAAATGAGATTACAGATCAATGAAGTATTGAAGTGTAGCTAAAGGTACATTATGAAATATTATTGGATTAAAAAGAATAATGAGACTTAGTTGTCTTAGGGTAATACACGTCTACAGTATGACTCCAGAAGATTAAAATCTTTTCATTTTAAGAAGGATGAATCCACATTGTAGGTGAAACAAAACAAAACAAAATAAAACAACAAAATAAAACTCTTCTGCTTGACCTGGATATCCAAGCTAGCTACCATTCTATTTCTCTTTTCATTCAGGCCAAACTCCAATGTGTGGATTATCCACATTTGGGGCTTCTATTACCTGTCTTCCCATCCCTCTCTAACCCCTTGCAATATAGCTATGACCCCCATTACTCTACTGAAAATGCTTTGTTAAAGGTCATCAATGACCTACTTTTTGCCAAATTCAATTTTCGTAGTCCTCGCCCAACCTGACCTCACTGCAGCATCTTGAAGTATCATTTTATGTTCTCTTGGTTTCTGTAGCCTTGTACTATGCAGGGGATACTCCTACGTATCCTCTTATTTTTGCGTTGTTCCTTCTTTTTTTCCCTAATGTTATCTGTGGGTACTAGGAAAAGAGAGAGAGAGAGAGAGAGAGAGAGAGAGAGAGAGAGAGAGAGAGAGA
>NW_025378489.1:0-2716 GCF_016433145.1 Gracilinanus agilis
TCAGTCTGTCTGTCTCTGTTTCTCTCTCTGTCTGTCGATGTTCTGTGTATCTGTCACTCTCTCCCCACCTTTTTTTCCTTTTTCATGAAAAGACTTGCTCAGGGTCACACACAGCTGCTAAGTGACAGAGACAGGATTTAAGCCTAGGACTGATGGCTTCTGATGCAGAGCTCTTTCTAAGATGCAACATTGCCTTTCCAAAGGGAAAAGAAAACAGGATATAAACTAGGTTCCTGGGTAGTCTGGAGGAGCCTGGGAAGAGAAGCCAGAGAGCCCAGATTGATAGTCTTTCACCAAGGCAGACTGATCTCAATGATACTTTTTATTTAGTGGGAATAATAGAAGATGTGAATGTTAAGAGCCACAAAGTGAGTTGCCAAGAGAGAGGAGAGGGGAGTATGATAATGATGATGATGGTAATAATAATAATGAGAGGCGAGAAAGAAGAGAAGAAAGAAGGAGGAGAAGAGAATAAAAGTAACAGCTGGGCAGAGCTAGGACCCAAAGCATGTTGGGAATTTGGGAGATTTGCATGACAGGTTTTTGTAGATGATGGTAGACAGGGCAGATGCAACATGTTCCAGAGTGTAAAATTGCTAATTTCCCAGAGGGGAACAATATGTCGTAGGGCTCCTGCTTTTCATTAGGTCTTTTATTTACATAATTCTGTCACTCCACTCTCTTTTTAAATTCTGTTCCTCTGTTAGAGATGCCATTGTGGATAATAGCATTTACACTTTAGGAGATTATAGGGGCACCAGGGAAAGAGAAGCACTATGTGCTGAGACTTTAAATCATTCGTCTTTATGACTGCTATTGCCCAGATGCTGCCTGACCTCAAGTCTGACTGAGGAGACAGATATTTCTTAATTCAAGCACTGAAATCTTCTCATCTCCTTTTCCTTTATTTAAATAGGACACATAAGACTGCATATGACCATATAGTGATATTACTGGAGAAAGGAGTGAGAATGGAGGTGGGGAGGGGAGGGAGACAGAGATAGAAAGAGAGGCAGAAAGGGAGAGACAGAAAAACAGGCAAAGAAATAGAAAGAGAGAGACAGACAGAAGTTAGAGACTGAAACAGAAACATAGAAAGACAAAGAGAGATTTTGTGGAAAAATATTGATATTATTTACAGAATATTTGAAACATTATCAATGGTATCATGAAAACTTAAGTCTAAGAAGCTAGGTGCCAAGAGAAATCCAGTGATATGGCTCAAAGCCTGATTCTTTTTTAAAAATTTAAAAATTGATTAAGAAAAAATTTCCGTGGTTCATGCTCTTCCCCTCTCCTCCTCCCTTCCCCCCTCCTGTAGCGAATGAGCAATTCTGCTGGGTTTTACATGTGTCATTGATCAAGACCTATTTCCAAATTATTGACAGTTGCACTAGGGTGATCTTTTAAAGTCTGCATCCCCAATTCCTCCAAATCCCCAATCATATCCCCATGTGATCAAGCAGTTGTTTTTCTTCTGTGTTTCTGCTCCCCCAGTTCTTTCTCTGGATGTGGGTAGTTCTTTTTCATAGGTGCCTCTGAAATGTCTTGGATCATTGCATTGCTGCAAAGCCTGATTCTTAAAGGAGGAGATGGAGCCATAAGGAAGGAAAATTTAGATCATGTTTGGTGTAAATTAGGGCAAAGGATCCAAAGTGTCTGAGGGCAGCTAGATAGCTCAGTGGATCGAGAGCCAGGCCCAGACATGGGAGATCCTGGGTTCTAATCTGGCCTCAAATGCTTCCTAGCTGTTTGGCCCTGGACAAGTCACTCAAACCCCATTTCCTAGGCATTATCATTCTTCTGCCCTGGAACCAATACACTGTATTGATTCTAATATGAAAGGTAAGGGTTTAAAAAATTAGGACAAGGGTATTTCTGTTAACACACTTCTAAGAGGAAAATTGTTGGTCCTTTGAGTTGTATACTACTCTTTGGGGTTTTCTTGGTAGATATACTGTAATAATTTGTCATTTCCTTCTCCAGCTTACTTTACAGATAAGGAAACTGAGGCAAACTGGGTTAAGTGACTTTCCTTGGACCACACAGCTGGCAATTATCCAAGGCTGGATTTAAACTCAGGAAGATAAGTCTTCTTGATTGCAGGCTCAGAACTACTCAGTTGCTTTAAGAGAAACAATATGAATTCCTTGAGGGCAAGGAAATTTTTTGTTTTTCATATCCCTAGTACCTGGCACAAACAAAAGGAATCTCTCCTCCTTTCCTTTATCTTGACCCTCTTTGCTCCAATTAGTCTTTGGACAGATCCAGAGCTATTTTTCTTTGCTAAACTGAAGTTCTGAGGCAATCAATTCACACCACTCATATCTATATGACACAATGCCAAGTGCTTCTCAGGTGCACTTACAATAGACCTTCCTGTAACTATTCAGTTCTCAGCCAATTAGCATATAAGATTTCTCTATGACCTCTGATATACTTCTCATAAAAAACAAATCTCTGTATCTATCAAGCAACTATATAGTCCTTGTCTCATACCAACATCATTGATTTTATTTTATTTTATTTTCATTATGTTGAAAATAAATCTCCATCTTTTCACCCTTTCCCTGGACCCTGACTGCTTACTATACTAACTAGTAACAGTACATTTCCCCTGTTATCATTGCTTTTCCTCCCTCCCTCCTATACTCCCTCCCTCCCTTCCTGTCCTTCCTTTTTCCTTCCTTCCTTCCTTCCTTCCTTCCTTCCTTCC
>NW_025378490.1:0-8685 GCF_016433145.1 Gracilinanus agilis
TGCTAGAAGTTTGGGAGTTTGATTTTTCAGTTAGCTAGGTATTGAGAAATAAAGAGTGAACTTGTGGACTTAACCCTACAGCAACTCAAACTAGATGTTCAAGAGGAATGAGCTCCTGTGGTGGGAGAGCCAATGTTGTGTGCAATATGGCGCCACCTTGCTGCCCAGGGAGAACCAGCCCCTCTGATGGGATGGCTAGTGTTGTGTGCAATATGGCGCCACCTAGCTGCCCAGGGAGGACCAGTGCCTCTGGATGTAAGGGCTTGCCAAGCCCTTATCAGACCTCATCATCCATCCATCCATCCGTCCATGTCCACCTGCTTCTAAATCTTCACCTGTGGTTTCAAGAAGGTATAGCATGCACAGTCAGTAAACTGTCTTGGCTTTAGGGTTAGACTACCAGTTAAGGGTAGTCTATGGGGCGCAAACCTATTAGTGAGTTAGGGGGATGTCTACACCAATCATTTGAAGCCTTTTCCTGGGTGGAATGGGTATAGCAGAACAACTTGTTCCAAAGGCCATGAAGTCAGATGAAATAGGCATTGTTGGACTTGGACAACCATTGAAGAAGCCAGGGCCACCCTCTGCATCCCAGGTCAATGTATTAATTAGAAATTTTGTATCTTTGGACTCCCATCATCCCTTTTCCCTTCATCCTCACATTTGCATCTTTACATTATTATTTATATAGTTCTGTAACTCCTCCCTCTCCTTCTTCTCCCCACCTGTGCAGTCTAGGAAAGACTCTCTTTACTGAATGTTATTTTCTTTCCTCTTCTTTTCAAGTGATATTTTAATAAATCTTATAAAATATGTTACTTGGAGTACTAGATATTAATTTTAATTCTCACACCATCAACAGTCGTCCTAACTTTTGTCTTGGCTCTAGACTAAAATGTCTCTGGAAGAGAGAGTGAGGCTGATGACTTTCTGCAACTCTGCTTCACTTAAATTGAATTTATGCACTAGTCAAAAGACATTGCATTTACTTAGCAATGTCATTTTGGTCCTCTTCCAGTATGAAGGAAAACAACCAACCATTGTGTCCCAGGCATTGTATGAGGTGTTGGTGACAAAATAAAAAAGCACCTTCCCTCAAGAAGTTTACATTGTGATGGAGCTAATGACATTAAATAAGCAAATATCAAAGATACACAAATAAGAGGGGGTTGGTAGAGTTCCTTCTCACTCCCCTTTGTCTAGACCTATTGATTTGATAAATTTATTTCTAGACCATGGACATAGCCATTGAAATTTTACTTGTGATCTGGGCAAGTCTTTTCATTTCCCTGGGCCTCAGTTTCCATACCTGTAAAATGAAGGATAAACTATCTTCTGAAGTTCATTTCTGTTATAAATCTATGATCCTATGACCTATATTTTGTTTACATGTAATTTTTGAAATTTACATGTAAACAAAAAATTTGGACATTCAACTTTTATAAGGGGTAAAAAGGAGTTTTGACTGGGTGAATATTAAAAGGTTTAGTCACCAGGGAATTGAATAATTATCAATTCCAAAGATGATTTTAGTAATTTATTTACAAAATATAGGAGAGAGTGGAAGTAGAGAGATGAGAAGAGGGTAGAGTAAGAGATCTAACAACTAGATTTGTATTCAAGGCTGGGCTTTACTCTGGTAGGACTTCAGAGGCTCAGCCAGAGAGCCTAAAAGTCAATTAGCAAAGGGTTTAGCCACCAGGGCTTCTCCCAATCAAGGGAGCCTCCCAGAGGCTAGTACCTCCAGGGAAGTTAAGGCAGTCAGTCAGTCTTCTTCACTCACCACATGTAGTTCTAAGGGAAAGATTTAAGAACAGTCTCACCAAGGTCTCAGGGTCCCAGCTCTAGAGCTCCTCCAAATCCAAGTCATGAACAAGAAGAGCTCCTTCAGGTCCAAGACACAAAGCTGAGCTCACTGAGCTCTCTTTTAAAGGAACTTCTTTTGTGTCACTTCCTGTGCCTTCCTCTTAGTTTACGTGCCCAATTACAATAGACGCTTTTCTTAGGACTGCCCAGGAGGCAGTCAGTAAATTTTGATTTATCACTCACTCTAGCTCATATGGGTCACAGACCACCCAACTTGTAAGTTAAGTGGAGATGTTTTCACCTTTGATGATTAGATTTGAGAATGGCCAAGGTAGATTTAATCTCATTATCACACTTTAAAATTTTAAGTTCCAAATTTTCCCCATCTCTCGATATATGTACAGTCATGCAAAACATTTCCATATTAGCCATGTTAAAAAAGAAAATATGGCATAACCCAGTGGAATTGCTTGTCAGCTCCAGAAAGGTGGAGAGAAGAGGAATGGGAAAAATCATGAATCATATAACCATGGAAAAATATTCTAAAGAAAAAAAACAGATAAAAAAACAAGAATAACAAAGTTTAAAAAGTATGCTTAAATATGCATTCAGATGCCATCAGTTCTTTGTCAGATTTTTTTTTCTTTTCATTCAGCATTTTTGGTCATAAATCCTTTGTAATTGTCTGTAATCATTGTATTGCTGAGAATAGCTAAGTCATTCACAGTTGATCATCATACAATACTGCTATTACTGTGTTCAGTGTTCTCTTGGTTCTGCTTATTTCACTTTGTGTCAGTTCATGTAAATCTTGCTGTTATTCTGCAACCCTCTAATCATATATCACAACTTGCTCAATTGTTCTCTAATGGATGGACATTCTCTGACTTATCAATTTTTGGCCACCACAAAAAGAACTGCTATAAGTATTTTTGTACATATGGGTCTTTTTCCTTTTCCTTTGACCTTTTTGGGAGATAGACATAGTAGTGGTATTGCTGAGTCAAAGGGTATGCACAGTTTGATAGCCTTTTAGTAATAATTCCAAATTGCTTTTCGTAGGATTCTCCAGAATAGTTGGTTCATAACTCCACCAACAGCTCATTAATGTCCCAATTTTTCCACATTCTCTCAAATATTCATCATTTTCTTTTTCTTTAATATTAGCTGTCAAACTTGAAAAACACAGAACCACCAAAATAGTTAGAAAGAATAAGTCTTTAATCAGGACAAGAAAAGCAGTGCTCTAACAGCCACCATACAGAGTCATGCCGGAGATACCATACAGAGACAAGATCTGGGACTCTGGGAACACTATCTCCCAGAAAATGTACCTCAAAGGCGATTTTCCAATAACCTGAAGAACTTGGGGTTCTATATGCACTCTGGGGAATGAAGGAAGGACACACTGACTGGTTACTAGGAGGCTTGGGAAAGAGGTTGTAACCCCAGACTGGGGTACCAGGGAGTGGCCTTAAGAGAGGCTAAGAAGCCAAAAAGGGTAATTGAGGTTTGAGTATCTCTATCACCCCTCTTCAGGGTACTTAATGGTCCATCCTTAGGTCTAAGACTAAGGTCAGTCTGGGAATTCCTTGAAGACAAGTTCCCAAGGGACAAAGGTAAATTTGGAGGTTCCATAAAGCAAGGTCATCTCAGTCAATCTCTTGGGTACAAGATGGTACATCAGAGTTGTTTTAATCTGCATTTCTCTAATCAATAGAGATGAGTATTTTTTTTTATATGACTATAGATAGCTTTTCTAAAAACTGCCTATTCATATCCTTTGACCATTTATCAATTGGGAAACGACATATTCTTATAAATTTGACTCCATTTTCTACATATTTGAAAAATGAGACCTTTATGAAAGATACTTTATATAAAATTTTTTTCCATTTGCCTTTTTTTCTGCTTTCTTTTTAAATCTCAGCTGCATTGGTTTTGCTTTTTTAAAATGTGATGTCAACTTGAAATCTGGAGACCCCCAAGTCTACCCCTGTCCCCCCAGAATTCACCTTAAGGGAAGTCCCAGACTCACCCATTTCAGACAGAACAATGGACCCTAAGGTAGACTTAAATCAAATGTTAAGTACCCTTTTGTCTTAGTAGTTTCTCCCTTGGTATCAAAGTCCTTTCCCAGGTAGTCCAGACTGGACTCTTCCCTTTTGTATCCATTGTAAAGCATCAGCCTCTCCCTGATAATCCTGTCCTGAGCCTCTCATTTCCTTGTAGCCATGGTAATTGTCAATCCATCATACTTCCCTGTCCTTAGTTCTCCAAAAGGTATATAAGTTCCCCAAGTTCTATTGTTCTTTGGAGAATCATCTAGCACAGTCCCTGAGTAGTTTTTGGCACTGGGCTCTGTGATAGCCGCCAATTACTGGACCTCTTTCTTTCCTGATTAAAGACTTGGTTTTTCTGACTACTTTAGTAGTTCTGTGTTATTTCTAAGCTAACAGTGATATTATAGAAATTATCCATTTTACAACTCTTATTCTCTCTGTTTCTTTTGGGTCATAAATTCTTCCGATGTCCATAAATCTGATAGGTAAATTATTCCATGCTTTCCTAACTTGCTTATTACCCTTTATGTCTAAATCATGAACTCATTTTGACCTTATCTTGGCATATGATGTGAGATGTTGGTCTATAGCTAGTTTCTGCCAAACTGCTTTCTAATTTTTCCAGCGATTTCTGTCAAATAGTAACTTCTTGTCCTCAAAACTAGGATCTTTGGGTCTATGGTCATTTACTATTATGTATTATGTACCTGATATATGTACAGTGATATGTATTCACTGATCTATCACTCTATTTCTTAGCCAGTACCCAGATTATTTTGATGATTATCACTTTGTAATACATTTTGAGATCTGATACTGCTAAGCTACATTCCTTCAGATTTTTATCAATTCCCCTGACATTCTTGACTTTTTGTTCAAGAAGAATTTTGTTATTATTTTTCTAATTCTATAAAATATTTTTGGTGGCTTGATAGGTATGGTACTGAATAAGTAAATTAATTTTGGTAGAATTGTCATTTTTATTCTTTTGGCTCAGCTTACCCATAAAAAAATTAATATTTCTCCAGTTGTTTAGTTTTGACTTTATTTGTATGAAAAATGTTCTAGAATTGTTTCCTGGGTTTGTCTTGGCAGGTGTGAGTATTTTCTATTTTCTGCAGTTATTTTAAATAGAATTTCTCTTTCTAGCTCTTGCTGCAGGACTTTAATGGTAAAATATAGAAATGCCAATTATTTATGTGAGTTTATTTTATGTCTTGTAACTTAGCTGAAGTTAATTACATCAACTATTTTTAAAATTTATTCTCTAAGAGCCTCTATGCATATTGTCTGCAAAGAGTGATAGTTTTGTTTCCTCGTTGTCTATTCTAATTCCTTCAATTTCTTTTTTTCATCTTATTGCTATATTTAGCATTTTTAGAACACTATTTAATAATAGTGTGGATAATGGGCATTCTTGCTCACTCCTGATTTCCTTGGGAAGGCTTCTAGATTATTCCAATTACAAATAATGCTTGTTGATGGTTTTAGAAAGATGCTACTTATGATTTTAAGGAAAGCTCCATTTATTCCCAATTCCTAGTGGTTTTTTTTGTTTGTTTTTTATTAAAACCCTTTTCTTCTGTTTAGGAGTCAATACTGTATATTGGCTCCAAGGCAGAAGAGTGGTAACGGTGGGCAATGGGGGTCAAGTGACTTGCCCAGGGTCACACAGCTGGGAAGTGTCTGAGGCCAGATTTGAACCCCAAACCTCCAGTCTCTAGGCCTGACTCTCAATCCACTAAGCTACCCAGCTGCCCCCCCCCCAGTGTTTTTTTTTAAATAGAGATGTGTTATATTTTGTCAAAAGCTTTTTCTATATAAATTGAGATAATTGTATGATTTTTTTTTTGTTGGTTCTATTAATGATTTGGTCAATTAAGCTAATAATTTTCCTAATATTGAACCAGCTCTGCATTCTTGGCATAAATCTACCTGGTCATAGTATATGATCTTTGTGACATATAGCTGTAATCTCCTTACTGACATTCTATCAAGAATTTTTGCATATTCATTAGGGAAATTGGTCGTTTTCTTTTTTCTGGTTTAGGTATCAGCACCCAATTTGTATTATAAAAGGAATTTGAATGGACTCTCTTTGTCTCTTTTTCCAAATAGTTTATATATTATTGGAATTAAGTGTACTTTGGATATTTGGTAGAACTCTCTTGTGAATTATCTGGTCCTGATGATTATTTGTTAAGTAGCTCATTGATGACTTGTTCTGTTCCCCCACCCCCCAAATACAGGGTTATTTATGTATTTTATTTCTTCTTCTATTAATATGGGCAAATGATACTTTTGTAAATATGCATCCATTTCACTCAGGTTTTTATAGTATCCAATTGGGCAAAATCACTCCTAATAATTGCTTTAATTCATCTTCATTGATGGTGATTTCACTCTTTTAAGTTACTGGTACCTCTGGGACTCCTGATTGTCCATTGAAGGATTTTGGCTTATTTGTACTTCTTTCAGTGAAATGTTCCTTGGTAATTATATGAAATTTTTGTTTAGAATCTAGAATTAAGGAAGAACAGGAAGTGATTCCTATAGAAAGTGGAATTTCTGAAGGAAGCGAAGAGACAGAGATGAGGAGGGAGAGAATTCTGGGCAGAACAGCCAGCCAGTGAAAATGTCTTCAACATGTCCAATTTCTAGCTTGCTTCCCTAGAGATTTTGGGGGATTGACCCTTAGGTGAGCCTGGGACCTTTCTCTGGACTGATCTTAGATATCTCACTCCCTGTGAGAGATTTCATTCATTCTATGCATTTTCTGGTATTATCTAATTTGTATGTCTCTGACTTCAGTTTGTTACTTGCTTGGATAAAAGGGCTTACTCATTATTCACTATTTGTGATGGTCTTTTATGTAATTACCATTTGATTAGGGGTCAAATTGGTGAATATAAATTTGGGGCACCCCTTCCTCTTTAAGGAAGAGTGAGCAGGAAAGTCACTTGAATCATTCCCCTAGACCAGCAATATTGGAGTGGGGATGGAGGAGATAGATAGAATTCCATTGGACTTGAGGAGGCTGGCAGAGCACCTTTCTGATATATCTGGTATATAAGATTTTGTTTATTTACTCTCCCTGCCCCTGATTTGAGGATGAGAAATAATTATCAGTATTAATAATCAATCACTGATTTGAGGTTTTGGTAAATACTGGATTGCTTTGGTGAAGGAAATTTCCAGGTAAGATAAGGGAGGATCTTGATCTATATGTGATGGTGTCCATCATTCTCTTCCTTTCTTTCATTGCCCTTGAAATTTGGACTTCCAGGCCTCTGTGAAAAAGATGGGAATGGAAGATCTCCCCACAACAAGCTTGCCCATGGAGAAGTATACACTTCCTACAAATTAGCACAGTATGGAGGAGGGAGCATATATAGAAAAAGCAAACAAACATAGAGGATGTACCCCTTTAATTTTATGGACATTTAGAAAAGATTAAAAAACAAAAAGGAAAAGGACTTATATGTATGAGAATATTTAAAGCAGCTCTTTTTGTAGTGGCAAAGAATTGGAAAGTGAGGGGATGCCCATCAATTGGGCAATGACTGAGTGAGTTCTAGTATATGATTGTCATGGAATATTTTCAGAAAATCCTGGAAAGACTTACATGAACTGATGCAAAGTGATATGAGCAGAACCAGGAAAACAATATATACAGTAACAGAAATATTATATGATGACCAACTATGAATAACTTGATGATGATTAAAAAAAAATGTCACCTGCTTCTAGAGAAAGAACTGATGGAATCTGAATCTAGACCAAAGCAAATTTTTTCACTTTCTTTCATTTTTTCTGAGTTTCCTGCCACCAAAGGGTTAATATGGGGAAATGTTTTACATGATTGTACATGTAGAATAGATAACAGATTGCTTACCATGTCAGTGGAGGGGATGAGAATGGAGGGAGGGAGAGAATTTGACTCAAAATTTTAAAACAAACAAATGTTATACATTGTTTTTACATGTTATTGAGGGGAAATAAAATATATAAAAGAAATTTAAAAATGATTGTTAGTATGTTTGCTGGTTATCATAGTAACAATCAGAGTCCATATTTGTATGGTACAGTTCTTTTTAAAAATCCTTACCTTCTGTCTTAGAATCAATACTGTGTATTGCTTTCAAGGCAGAAGAGCAATAAGGGCTAGGCAATGAAAGTTAAGTGACTTTCCCAGGGTCACATAGCTAGGAAGAATCTGAGGTCAGATCTGAACTCAGGACCTTCATCTCTAGGCCTAGCTCTTTATTCACTGAGCCTCCTAGCTTCCCAAAATATTTAAAAAAAAAATGTGTGTTTCTGTGTTTGCTCATGGACTCCTATGAGTCCTTTGCGTCTTATACATTCTCTGCAGGGTGAAATAAATGCTCTTTCATATCAAATATCCATCCTGTACAATGAATACCTATGAGAATGTTGGGGACACATATGGGAAAACCTTGATGTGAGCTAAGATTTAGATAAAATATTTTTCTGGCGGAAGAGCAGAGTCAAAGAAAAACTGTTCTTGAGGGATCAGCTCTGGGATCAGACCCAATCCATGCGAACCCAGAGTCCTTGGGGAACCCTGGACTATGAGATGCTTCTTAGCTGAAGGGAGCATGTTTAGCACATGTAAAAATATTCCTTGTGCGTGTAGAATATATATCAGAGTGCTTACTGTCTCAGCATGGGTTTGGGAAGGGGGAGAGAGACAGACAGACAGACAGACAGACAGACAGAGAGAGAAGAGAGAGAGAGGAAGAGACAAAGAGAAGGAGAGAAGAAGAGAAGGAGAGAGAGAGAGAGAGAGAGGAGA
>NW_025378491.1:0-1301 GCF_016433145.1 Gracilinanus agilis
ATAGTTTAGTATCTGGTACTGCTAGGCCCCTTCCTTCACATTTTTTTCATTATTTCCCTTGATATTCTTGATCTTTTGTTATTCCAAATGAAATTTGTTATAGTTTTTTTCTAAATCAGTAAAAGTTTTTTGGTTGTTTGATCGGTATGGCACTAAATAAGTAAATTAATTTGGGTAGGATGGTCATTTTTATTATGTGAGTTTGTCCTACCCATGAGTAATCAATGTTTTTCTAATTGTTTAGGTCTAGTTTTAATTGTTTGGAAAGTGTTTTTTAGTTGTAGTTGTATAATTCCTGTGTTTGTTTTGATAGATACATTCCTAAGTATTTTATATTGCCTAAGGTGTTTTTAAATGGTGTTTCTCTTTCTACCTCTTGCTGCTGTGATGTGTTAGAAATATATAGAAATGTTGATGATTTATGTGTATTTATTTTGAATCCTGCAACTTTACTAAAGTTGTTGATTATTTCTACCAGCTTTTTAGTTGATTCTCTAGGGTTTTTTAAGTAGACCATCATATCATCTGCAAAGAGTGATTGCTTAGTCTTCTCCTTGCCTATTTTAATACCTTCAATTACTTTTTCTACTCTAATTGCTACTGCTAGTGTTTCTGGTACAATGTTAAATAATAGAGGTGATAATGGGCATCCTTGTTTCATGCCTGATCTTATTGGGAAGGCTTCCAATTTATCTCCATTGAATATGATGCTTATTGATGGGTTTAGATATATACTGTTTACTATTTTTAGGAAAGGTCCTTCTATTCCTATACGTCAGTGATTCCCAAAGTGGGCTCCACTGCCCGTTGGTGGGTGCTACAATAATCCAGGGGGAGGTAATGCCCACAAGTGCATTTATCTTTCCTATTAATAGCTCTTAAAATTTAAAACAAATTAATTTCCAAGGGTCTAAGAAATATTTTTTCTGGAAAGGGGACGGTAGGCCAAAAAAGTTTGGGAACCACTGCTATACATTCTAATGTTTTCAATAGCAATGGGTGCTATATTTTTTCAAAGGCTTTTTCAGCATCTATTGAGATAATCATGTGATTTTTGTTTGTTAGATTGTTGATATGGTCAATAATGTGGATGGTTTTCCTAATGTTGAGCCATCCTTGCATTCCTGGAATAAATCCCACTTGATCATGATGGATAACACTCTTGATCACTTGCTGGAGTCTTTTTGCTTAAGATTTTTACATCTTTCAATAGGGAGATTGGTCTGTAGTTTTCTTTCTCTGTTTTTGATTTACCTGGCTTTGGAATCAGTACCATATTTGTGTCATAAAAGGAATTTGGT
>NW_025378492.1:0-6228 GCF_016433145.1 Gracilinanus agilis
CATCTTGGCCCAATCCCTGATTCATGAAGCTTCTTCTGTTGTTTTTTAAACCCAGTAATGGATATAAGGTTGAATAAATAGTATCAAGAAAATGCCATATAAAACTGTTTTCAACATAAATAGTTGAATGGAAAAAATAGAATTCACCATGAAGATGCAGATCATGTTGTTATAGCCAAAAAAGCTTATAGAAATATTATAGCTTATAGCTTATAAGAATATTATGGCCAAAAAGCTAAACTTGGCAATTAAGCAGGGGGTTTTTGGATAACGTCATGCCCAAGCAGGTCAGTTATCTCTCTGACTCAAGGTTCCAGGGACACAACTCCTGGCTGACAGCCCAGGGACACAACTCCTAAACGGAACAACCTTGAAGATTAAGAATCATGTCCTGCAGCACCTGAAAGCATCCCCTACTCCCTCTGTCTAGCTATTAGCTCACCCTAAGACAAAGGGACCTATATCCCAGAAACATATATATATTCCTTAATCTGAATGCCCCCTCGGGACTCTCTTTGCTGAGTTTCCCCAGTGCGTACTGGCAATAAAGCTTTCTCCTGCTTTGATTGCATTGTCTTGTGTGTTCCTCTGGAGGCCACCCATTTTGAACCCTAACATATGGGGGCTCATTCCGAGATGGTGTGCAACCCCCTGGGGACCACTGAGACAGAGAAAGCTCTCTCCTAGGTTTCATGACAACTTCCAGAGGTGAGCATTGAATGGTCTGTGTCTGGTGTGTGACTGTGTTTTTGATGGGGAAACTGAGGACTCCTTGTGTCCGAATTTCCACCTGTTTCTGATTGGGACCGGTCCACGCCGAGGTTTCTATTCTCCGCAAGGAGGTAGGCCGGCAAAACCAGGAAGCACTTTGGATAGAGGGCGGGGGAAGTCGTTGGAAACCATGGAGACAGGAAAAAAAAATCCGGATCGTAACTTTAAAGGGTTGGAGTCCCTTTAAGCTCCTCTCCTGGCATGAGGGAGGGGGAAGGTCAGGGCATTCCCTCAGGGAAGAGAGGGAGGGAAGTCGCTCGGTGTAGGGGTAGAGCAAAGGAAGTCGCTGTTCTCAGGATAAGGGAGTGCGCAAGGAAGTCGCTCAGTGTAAGAGAGCGCAGATCACTCCCTCAGCAAGAGAGGGAGGGAAGGCCAGGGTTTGATTCCCTGGGGGAACAGTTCCAGGAAGCCAGGGGCATTCTGGTGGAACTTCCCAGAAGTCCCACGACGGATGCGTCTGGGCAGCAGCAGGATGCTGGGGTTTTTTTTTTTTGGAAGGACACCTGGGAGAGCGGGGTGGAGCCCCGAGCAGGCTCCATCCCTGACTCAAATTTTGTTTGGATCCACAAAGAGAATTTTTTGTTTTTCATTCTGTTTGTCTGTCTTTTGTATTGTCCTTTTTCTGTGTTTTGTTGATTGGTCAAAGTTGGGCCAGAGTCACTCAACCCCCCTGGACTTGGTCCTAAAGTCATTATTCAGATTTCAAAACCCGTGTATGTGCATTAGGCTTTTCAGTAAAAAAGGGGAAGTTGCAGACCTTTTGTAATTCGGAATGGCCTGCCCTTGGGGTTGGATGGCCCCATGGTGGGACTTGGCAATAGTCTGTTATTTCTATCATCCGCAGTCGGGTTTCACTCTGGGGTCGTGAGGGACACCCAGACCAAATGCCGTACATTTTAACCTGGCAGGATTTAGTCCTGAATCCTCCACCCTGGCTTCTTAAGGTTGTGGAAGGGTCTAATCCCAGCAAGGGAATGGTTACACCCTCCCAGGTTCTGGTTACCCAGCCCCAAAAACCCGGCTTCAGCTCAGAGGTCCCCTAATTCATCAGTACTGGCTGGGTCTGGGTCTTTGTTAATTCAGAGGGAAAACTGCAACCATCCCCCTTCCCCCATCTCGGAGACCTGGTGGCAGATTTTAACAACTGAATAGGAGGGGATCTGTAAGTTCAAAGCTCTTTCCTTAAGAAATGCAGCCAGCCTAAGAACAGCTCACTTTCAACCCCCACTAGAAACAGAGAGCAATTTATTTAGGTGCTGCAAGAAGCATTTGTTACATCACAGCCAAAGAAAAGAGACAGGTAAGATCAATTGGAGTGTAAAGCACAGGGAAAGTTAGGGGGCAAGGAAATCAGCTCAGCCAAACAGTTGGCTGATCGCTGTACCTGAGTACCCTCAGTGAAAAGGACAGTGTGCTTTCTCGCTGCAAATATTTCTTTTTAAGCATGGATCCTAAAGAACTGATTTTTCCTCTTTCTTCTTTTGGATGGGCCCCCAAGGGAGTGAAAAAGAGAAAAATTCAGAGCAAAAAAAAAAAAAAAAGCGGGGGGGAGATCTTACTCCACAATTGAAAGCAGTTTCACTTACGATTTGATTTTAAGGATTGAGGATTGCTAATGATGTTGATATGGTACAATGTCATTTTACTTATTGTGGTAACTATCAGTCAAATGTGAAATATTACCCAGATTTTATTGAAAAAAAAAAACAAAAAAACTTATGGTTAGAAGTTTGTTAAGACTTGGTTTCAGTGAATTGAGAATTGTCTAAATGTGGTTAATAGCCAGTCTGACACAAAGAGGGAACGTTTATTCTATGAGGTCAGAAATTGTGCTGCCTACTTTGTAAATGTGAAAGTCACTCAGAAAAAGCTATAATGGTGAACTTATTCTAGAATTTAAATTTGGGATTTTTCAAAATGAGATGTCTTTTAATATATGTGCTGTCAGAACTAACAACAAGTAATCATATGACACACAAGAAGTTAGATTTAATAATACAGGTACTAAAATTTGGAAAAGGTGGAATTTCTAAACAGTGTTATATTTGATTAGGGTTGTATGAACTGTTTTTAAAAGGTGTACAATGTATAAGAGGGAACTTGTGATTTAGAGATTATTAACATGTATTTGGACTTGAATTGCTAGAAAGTAATGATGAATGAATACAGAATATGTATGCAATTTGAGCTGTAAAGAGAAGTGAGTTTTCCACCTGAAGACGTTAAGGTTGTATGATATGCAAACTGTATGAAAGTTACAAGAGAAAATTTGACCAACCTAAGGAGCTAATAGGATTTAATGCAATTAAATATAGTACCTTTCCTCCTTTTGCAATGATGGTGATAAAGGAGGAGAAGCCTGAAGAAATAAGAGTAATTGCTAAAGAAATAATAGGTGTAAATCAGAATAATATTGATGAAATTTAATATGCTTTGAGGTATAGGAAGCTAAACTGGAGGTTCTATTCTGTTTTGAACAGAGGTCTGAAAGGAATAGGAGTAAATAGCTTTGAAATTCAGTTGTTACATACTGAAAGGTTACTAAAGGACTTAAAGTTGTTTGGTAGTTGTGGAGTTCAAACTGAACTTTGTTAAAAATAATTTATTATGAAGGTTTGGTACATGCTAAATTTTAAATTTTAAAGTGATCTCACTTGGTGAAGGGAAAAATACTTTTAATTGTTCCACTTTGATACTTGGGAACTCATATAGCAACACAGTACCTAAGTGGGATTTTAAAGAATTTAAAGCTAAACATATTTTAATTATATACTTCAGAGGGTTTAAGGAGATGTTCAAGCAAGTAAAAAATTGATAGAGAAGTCCTGGATATCTTGTAAAACGAGTTATTTTTGTTTAGCAGTGTAATTGTTATAGAGATGCAAATGGTGAGCCCCTGAGTTGGGGAGGGGGGAGGACTCCAGGCTTACACGTGTGAAAGATTTATTGCCAAGATGGGATCCCTGGCAAGTGGGATAGCATGGGCGGAGCGGCCCTGGGGGGTTGTCCTCCACAGCACGGCCTGGCAGCACGAGTGAAGCAACTATCAGGGGTTGCCCCCAGGCCCCCTTCTCAAAAGTGTGGACATGACTCCTTGTACTTGGGTGTTTGGTGAGTGGGGGGTCTGTCTGGGATCCTTGGGGTTTAGGTTATCACGCTGTGGCCAGAGGTGTATCTCTTTTGTTACAGGGCAAAGGGAGTTTCCCTGCCCACAGCCTGCCTGAGTTAAGGGGTGCAGGGTCCCTGCCATCTCTGCATAATGCCCATGTTAATCTCAAGAAGACTGTTTTCCTCCTTATTTATCTTTCCATCATAAGAGGTTAAACAAAATATAATAGGTTTGAGTGTTTACATTGATCAAAAATGTTTTTTTGGGGGGTGGTTTAAAATGATCATAAATGATTTTCATCTCAGTGTATGATAAGCAGCCTGCTTGTCAAAAGGCTTGCTTTAAGGTTGTAGTGCTTAAAAGGTTTTAATTGGGAATAGACCCTGTAATACTACATGCTTTATGATATTCCTTTAAATGTGACGTTTATGTAAATTCTTGCTAAAACATGTGCTTTAAGTTTATTTTTTATGATGACAACAGAGAGTTAGACAAAGTGAAGAGTTGTGTTGTGTTTGGAAAAAAAAAAGAGAGAGAGAAAAGAAAGCCTTGGCCTAACACCTTGAGTATGCAGATTTGAGATGGGTAAATGAAAGTTGTGGTAAGCAGAGGGTTTTTGAGGGAAAAGAAGGAGAGATGGAAAAGAACAGATAGGGAAGTGAAAAAGAATAGATAGGTGTTCTACTCTTATAATTGGATCCTTGACCTAGGGATAATTTCTAAACTTAATGTATTGGGAAAATCACGAATAATTCTGGAATTCTCTTGAAAGTTACACTGAAGAGATTCCTGTGTGGCTCCTCTTAGTTTTTTAGATGGCCCAGGTACAGGAGAAGATAACAGCCCTGATTTATATTTACTATGGAACTACTCAATCCAGCACTCCTGTTCCTTAATTCGGGTTGTGTGACTGGAGTGTGATATGTTAGTTATTGCCAGAATATGTAAGAATAACTGAGTTATCAGCCTGGTAGGGATGTGAAAGGCTTGTTTGAGGGTATGGAAATTGTTTCCAGACTGCTGCTTAGCAGAATTTCTCTGAGCTGTAATGGGAAAGACTTGTCTTTTAAGGAAGGAGAAGACTTCAGAGATCCAGTGGTGATATAGTACTAAAGACAGAGAATGTTCTGTGATGCTTAGGAGAGGCAATTCTAGGGCTCAACCTGGACTGGACCTCTTCTGACCATCCAGGCTACTACTCCTTGAGTGACACAAAGGATGGCATGAGCCAGTGACAGCTTTGGCCTGTCCATGGAGCCCCTCACTATGCGTCCTTTGAGATGTGAGGGAATGTTTTTCCTACCTGCCTTCCCTTTTTGGAGCAAGTTCCCATAATCAGCACTTAATGCAAGTTGTGAATTAATGTTTCCATCTCCCCAAACAACCTATTAGGTTAATAATTGAAAATTATCAAATTGTTAGGGAACACACTTTGAGAAGTGAGTGAAGTTTAGTGATAGATGACTTGTAGCTTGCAGCCTTAATTTACCACAACTGAAGTGGGATTTTGAGCTTGGAAATATAACCCAAAACTTTCTGGATTTCCTCCAGAATCTGGGATAAAGAAATTTATCTGTAAAGTATTGTTATTCAAGTAGTTATAGATGCCATATTAATGTGGGCTTTATGAAAGGATATTTTTTTTTAGCAGAAACGTCACATGCCAACTCTGCAAACAACTTAGGGATCAAAAATTCCTAAATAGTTCAATTCCTGTCAGAAGAAGATTTCTGGGGATAAAATCTGTTGGCTAACTGTTAATGTTTAATATCAGTTTCTATTGTGCTAATTCTCTCTCTGTGTCTCTGGTGTTCTAGTTTTTTGCCCCAGTCCTAGGTTCTAAGATGCTCCCCCTTGTGACCTGTCTGTCAGTCTGGGGAAACGGTCTCTGGTCTCCAAGCCTTCAGGACCCTGGCAGTCGATGCAGAGGCGCCTGAAGACCCTGTGCCCACAGCTCCTCCTCCTGTCCTCCCCTCTCAGAGACTCTACACCCCTTTTCAGCTTGAAGAAGCTACAGAAGATGGAAACCATCGACCCTTTTCCCTTAGACTTTTAGAGGAGGGGAGGGGGACAGCATGAGACCTTGTGGGACGTTGTACCCCAGAGACAGCATAAAAAATTGTATCCCCTTGGTGAAAAAGTTTTTTCAGGCAAACTAGAGGCTGGAAAATCCCTTTTGTTTCCACTATGTACCCTTCCCCTTATTCTTAACCAGCAGCTTTTGTAAAGGAATGAATTAACACCGTTCAGCTTATGGCCCTGTGTCAGTATTACCAGATAATCCCCACCCTTAATACAATGTGTGTTGACACTAATCTTTAAGGGACCACCTGAGGATGATTCCTTAC
>NW_025378493.1:0-1905 GCF_016433145.1 Gracilinanus agilis
GGAGGAGGTTTGTGTAAGGAAATAGTGGAAGATAATAGATGTTTTTTTTAAAAAAGGAATAAAAGAGAAATAAGAATGTAAAGTCAGCTTTTAAAAGTCAGTCTTTAAAGGGATAAATAGAGATCAAATTGTTTATCATCTCCAGGAAGGAGGGAAGGAAGGGAGGGAGATAATTTGGATCTTATAACTACAGAAAACTTATGTGGAAAATTGTTATTAATTGCGATTGGTCAAATAAAATATCTTTAATAAATAAAAAAAAAGTAGGCTAGTGAGTCATACTGGCCTTTAAATTTGTGTGTATTAGGGTACTTATTGTAAAATGAGATATGCATTATCACAATAATATAGAAAAGACAGATTGTTAAATCACATTGAATTCAATATTCTTTCATAGAAACTTAACAATTTTATGAAATCTGAGATCATATTTGTTGTATCAATAAATGACATGCAACATTCATTTTCAAGATGTGATATTCTTCTTTTTTTTAGAATTCCAGTAAATAAAATGCAACCCAAACAGCACAGTCCTGTATTAGTAAAAAACTGAGAATCTCATTTTTACCAAGAGAACCCCTCTTTAGAAGGTATTGACAGTCAGTGTCATAAGTGAGAAGTCAGTTTGTTGTTGAATCATTTCA
Organism: Gracilinanus agilis; assembly: GCF_016433145.1. NCBI lineage: Eukaryota > Metazoa > Chordata > Mammalia > Didelphimorphia > Didelphidae > Gracilinanus > Gracilinanus agilis. Next base: position 645 of record NW_025378493.1, read on the forward strand.
TTTGTGTCTTACATTTTGTGATCCCATTTTGGGGGAGTTTTCTTGGTAGATGTTGAAGGAGTTTGCCATTTCCTTCTCTAGCTCATTTTACAGATGAGGGACTGACCCAAACAGGATTAAGGGATTTATGCAGGATCACATAGTTTTATGTGTCTGAGGCCAGATTTGAAGCTATTTAAATGAGTGTTCATGAATCTAAGATCAGTGCTCTATCCACTGTATCATGTAGCTACCCCAAGAAAACCCATTAGAGCCCTTTAAGCAGAAATCAAATCAACAGAAATGTTTAGGGCTTGCAAGATTGGACTAAAATATCATAGGTTGGCTAACTGACTTTGGGGTACAGGGATTATGGTCATATTAACCCTTCAATCTAATCCCCTGATGTTATACTATATAATCCATGTTTATACTATTCTCTCCACTTCCTATCTGCAGCTCTGCCTGGTTAGAATATCACAAAAAAAAGATGCCCCTCTCAGGTTAGTTTATCACCTCTAATCCCACCATCATGCTACAAACTTAGCCTTAGAAACTCAACCCCCTCCCAGATTCTCTCAGTCTCTTCTCCCATCTGACTGGAGAGCTAAAAGGTAGAGCACTACATTTTTCTCCACACTTTCCTTCACATAGCATAAGATTTGGACTTTCATCTTACTTCCCATGTCATCTACAGTTTCAGTTGATTGCAACTTAGCCCAAATAAGATGCCCCACGATCTATCTTCCCCCATTTAGATTGTAAGTTCTTAAAGGGCATGTATTGGCTTTCTTTATCTCATTTATATCACTAGTGCTTAGCACAGTGCCTAGCATATAGTAGGCACTTAATAATTGTTGATTTATTTTAAAGAATTGTTGTCTTAAAGGATAAGCTTTTATATATATTTTGTGAAGAATTGTTGCCTTAATTTTTTTAACAGGAAGCCAGGAGAGCTCCTGTATGTTAGTCTCTATGTTTTAGCCTGCTTTTATCAGAAGGATCTAGAATTCATGAGGATAATTTCGACCAGAAGGTTGTTTTATTTTTTTAATATCAGATTTTGCTATGGAGGCAGTAACAGAGTTCGTTGAGAAAATATCTTAGCCAAGGTTTGAAATTTGTAACAAGTATATGATTTTTAAACATCATTGTTTATTGTTTTAAAATGTGTTATTAGAAATTATGGTACTCTATTTGAATGAACATTGTGAATCTGCTATTTTGTAAAACCCATTTACACTCACAGAAAATGAATCTCATTTTTGGGTAAAAAAACCCT
>NW_025378494.1:0-1023 GCF_016433145.1 Gracilinanus agilis
AAGTATAGCTCAGTTTCCCCAACTCACCTGGTCTACAAAGATCTAGAAAACACATCAGACCAAATCTGGGTCAGAAAATCCAAGGAAAAAAATTTACAGTGAATCATTTTTCAAGCCCAACTTGGCATAAAGAGATAGAAAACCCTGTGGACACTGGGGATGGGATCTGCCTAGGAGCAAGGGTCTGGAGACTAAAAGCATCCAAGGACTGAAAAAGGACCAGATTGTACTTTGGAGCTTCCTTTAACTAATGCTGGCTAGAGGAATGAGGGTCATCTGACAGTTCTGTTGATCATTACTGAATTCTGGGTCACAGATCCAGGCGTAACTGAGGGTGGTACCTACACCCCTAGGGGTGCTAAATAAGAGCAGCCCCAGTCACAAACCCCAGGCTGTGTACTGATTCTAAAAGCAGAGCAGGGACTCACTTCTAGCTGCCAGTCCAGGTTGAGTCCTACAATGAAATAATCAGGGAAGGAATCTCAAACCAAAGCAGAGACTGCAGCTGGGTCAATCTGAACTGCAGAGCCTCCCAGGGGTCTGAAAGAGGCTGAGGCCAGTAGTAGGCTCCAGTAACTTCCATCAGGGACAAACTGACTGAAGTCTTGCTCAGACCCAAATCTGGGTCAGAAATTTGCAAAGCTCAGACCAGGAAGGCAGTGAATAGACTTCAATCTGGAGAACTTCTTTTTGGAATCTCTGAAAGTTTGCATATTCCCAGCCTGATCTGACCCTAACATTCTGGAAGCAGCAGCAAAAGGGTTCAAAAGCTCAGTGCAAACATCCCCCCCTTTCCCAAAGTGAGCAGAGCCCAACCCTAACAGAAGATCCAAAGTCAAGAAGTGGAAGAATGAGCAAACAAAAAAGGAATCTCACCACAAAGAGTTATTATGGCAACAGAGAAGTTTGAAACACGCAAACATCTGCAAGGAAAAATGGAGCAAGAGTCGAGTCCAAAAAATAATGATAATAAAAAGATAGAAGGAGGGGACAGCTGGGTAGCTCAGTGGATTGAGAGCCAGG
>NW_025378495.1:0-1254 GCF_016433145.1 Gracilinanus agilis
AAGCTTTTTAGTTTGATATAATCAAAATCATTTATTTTACATTTTGTCATTTTCTCTAACTCTTGCTTGGTTTTAAAATCTTTCCTTTCCCAGAGATCTGACAAGTAAACTCCTCTATGTTCACTTAACTTATTTATAGTTTCCCTAGTTATATTCAAGTCATTCACCCTTTCTGAATTTATATTGGTGTAGGGTGTGAGATGTTGATTTATACCCATTCTCTCCCGTATTGTTTTCCAAATATCCCAGAAGTTTTTGTCAAATAGTTAATTTTTGTCCCAAAAGTTGGGCTCTTTGGGTTTATTATACACTGTCTTGCTGATGTCACTTACCCCAATTCTATTCCACTGATCCTCCCTTCTGTCTCATAGCCAGGACCATACTGTTTTGAGGACCGCTGCTTTATAGTACAGTTTCACATCTGGTACTGTTAAGACTCCCTCATTCACCTTTTTTTTTCATTATTTCCCTTGATATTCTTGATCTTTTGTTATTCCCAAATGAACTTTGTTATAGTTTTTCCTAATTCAGTAAAAAAGTTNCATTGTTTTTGTTGTACAAAAGCTTTTTAGTTTGATATAATCAAAATCATTTATTTTACATTTTGTCATTTTCTCTAACTCTTGCTTGGTTTTAAAATCTTTCCTTTCCCAGAGATCTGACAAGTAAACTCCTCTATGTTCACTTAACTTATTTATAGATTCCCTAGTTATATTCAAGTCATTCACCCTTTCTGAATTTATATTGGTGTAGGGTGTGAGATGTTGATCTATACCCATTCTCTCCTGTATTGTTTTCCAAATATCCCAGAAGTTTTTGTCAAATAGTGGATTTTTGTCCCAAAAGTTGGGCTCTTTGGGTTTATTAAACACTGTCTTGCTGATGTCACTTACCCCAATTCTATTCCACTGATCCTCCCTTCTGTCTCATAGCCAGGACCATACTGTTTTGAGGACCGCTGCTTTATAGTACAGTTTCACATCTGGTACTGTTAAGACTCCCTCATTCACCTTTTTTTTTTCATTATTTCCCTTGATATTCTTGATCTTTTGTTATTCCCAAATGAACTTTGTTATAGTTTTTCCTAATTCAGTAAAAAAGTTTTTTTTTTGGTATTTTGGTAGGTATGGCACTAAATAGGTAAATTAATTTGGGTAGAATCTTTATTTTTATTATGTTAGCTCATCCACCCCAGGAGCAATCAATATTTTCCAATTGTTTAGATCTAGTTTTAATTGTGTGGAAAGTGTTTTT
>NW_025378496.1:0-3564 GCF_016433145.1 Gracilinanus agilis
TGCCTGACCCTGGGCTATGTGACCCTGGGCAAGTCACTTAACTTTTCTCAGCCTCAGTTTCTTTATCTGTAAAGTGAGGATAATAATAAATTGCACCTACTGCATTGGGTTGTTGTAAGGAACGACTGAAATAACTTATGCAGAGTATTTTGAAAACCTTAAAGCACTATATAAATAGTAGCTATTTTTATTATTGATATCAATAATAAACATGATTAAAATGAATGAGTTACATTGAATGAAATAATATCAACACTTGATTTATAAGAACTATGTGGCTCTACTATCTAAGATTTGGTTACAAGTTTATTTTTTGCCTTCTGGAATATCTTATTCCAAGCTCCCTCACCCCCACTTTTAGGTAGTTATAGCATAGTTTCGTGTGTTATTGGCTGTGGCTCCTTAGTATTTGGACTCCTTTTGTCTGCTTGCATTATTTTTTCTTTGGCCTGGAACTGAGGAATTTATGCATGATATTTCTGGTTGTTTTCAGATAGGGGTTTCTTTCAGGAGGTGGGTTCTTTTTCTTTTTACTTTGTCCTCTTGTTCTAGTAGCTCTAAGTAGTTTTCTCTTATGGTTTATTGAAATACATTATCCAGTTTTTTGGTTTGGTCATGCTTTATAGGGAGTCTAATGATTCTTAATTTATCTCCCCTTAATACATTGTCCAAGTCAGTCATTTTTGATAGTAGATATCTAAAATTTTTCTATGGTTTTCATCTTTAGTTTCTTGTTGAATCCTTGAGTTTGATTGCTCATTTCTATTTTTAAAGAGTTTAGGGGGCAGCTGGGTGGCTCAGTAGATTGAAAGCCAGGCCTAGAGACAGGAGGTCCTAAGTTCAAATCTGGTCTCAGACACTTCTTAGCTGTGTGACCCTGGGCAAGTCACTTAACCCCCATTGCTTAGCCCTTATTGCTCTTCTTCCTTGGAACCAATACGTAGTATTGATTCCAAAATGGAAGGTTAGGGTTTTAAAAAAAAAGTCTATTACTTGTTTTCTATCTTCTTTTTTATGTTACCAATTCTCCATCTGCTTTTTCTTCCATTATTCTTATGTTAGTTCTAGTGGTACGGTTGATGGAGCTCTGGGTCTGGAGTCATGGAAGATTAAAAATTTAATATCCAAATCCTCCAAGTATTATATTTTATAAAATTTATTAATAATAACTTGAAGTAAAGCCTCAGTAAAGAAAGAAATTTCCCCAGACCACACATGTGGGAGAGGAGAGCTCAGAGCCGCCAGAGAAGAGAGTGTAAGGTGGAGTTACACAAAACCTTATAAACAAAAACATGAGGACCCAACATGGTGGAGAGAGGAAAGAAATTCTGGGAAATGCCAAAGGAATTCTGGGAAACATACTTCTAGAGTACAACATTCTAACTACATAGTCAGGAAGGCTCATTTTCATGAGTTCAAATCTGGGTTCAGACATGAGCTCTGTGACCCTGAGCAAATCACTTAACCCTGTTGCCTCAGTTTCCTTATCTGTAAAATGAGCTGGAGAAGGAAATGGCAAACACTCCAGTGTCTCCCAAAATGGGGTTGCAGAGTCAGGCGCAACTAAAAAATGACTGAACAAGAACAGAAACTTGGTGAGGCTGGCTTTTGGCTACTGAACAAAAATGTCTGTACAAGTGTAAGTGCATTCATGTTCTCTGTGTTTTTTTATCTATGGCTTCCTTTCATCCGGCTATTCCCGGTATCCTTTTTCTTTGCATATTCCCTTTTTAACTTTGCTTTGGGTTCAGATATTGGCATAACAAAAATCTAAACGGCTTCTTAGGGAAGTCGCTTCCCTTTTTTTCTAGGCTATAAAAGTTAGGGAGTCTGCTAGAAGGACTTTTCTCAATTTTTTTCACTCACAAAAGTATAAAATTATACACACTCAGTTAAGTTCCCTGTGAACCTTATGGAGCATAATATTTCGAATCCAAGCAACTGTTCTGCTGGCTCTCTCGTATTCCTTTGATATTTGGCCCGAGGGCCAGCTAAGATTTCTTAATGGCATCTTGGAGGTCAAATTTTCACCAGGGTCACTAATGGAGCGTGGATTGTAGCCCATTTTGTAATTTATTCTGTCTGTTCTAAGATACGTCTAAAGGTGAGCACTGATGCTCTGTTTTATTTTTACTGTGTAGAGGTTGTCTAGTTGCAAATGGCTCCAAAACCATCAAATCCTGCTGGTTCTTTGGACACGACTTGACAAAAAACCCCAAACCAAACCTATAAAATAGGGCTAACATTTGCAATAATCTGACTGTGCCGCAGGAAAGCGAAGAACAATAATAAGCAAGTAGAGGCTCTTAGTTATGTTAGAGAAAGGGGATGATCAAGAAGGAATAGGAGTGCTGCTTGGACTGGAAGGGGTGACAACTGATAATCGAGAAGATGGATTGGTCGGTTATTATTTGACTTCTGTTTTGTCTGCCAAAGAGAAGGGATTTTGAAGGGGAAAGAACAGAACCAAACTGGCCAAGAGGGACTTGACCAAGATCAGTAGGGAAAGAGGAAAGATCACTTTGCTGCCCTTCATGAAATCAGTTCACCAGGCCCAAATGAATTCATCCTCGGATACTAAAAGGTCTGGCAGATAGGATCACTGAATCACTTTTTACTGATTTTTGAAAAATCACAGAGAATAGAAGGCCCACTACAGGAGTGGAGAAGGGCAAAAGTCCAGTCAACGAAAATAGAGAGGGAAGTTGTCAAACTATAGCATAGGTTGATGATTTCAACTCTAAATCAATGGAACATTCTAGGACAGACTATCAAAGAGAGCTGGAAGGCAGAGCGAGGTGGCTCCGTGGATAGAGAGAGCCAGGCCTGTAGATGGGAGGGCCTGGTTTGAAAACTGGCCTCAGACACTTCCCAGGTATGTGACTCTGGGCCAGTAACAACCCCAAATTGCCCAACCCTTACTACTCTTCAACCTTGAAATTAATACTTAGTATTGAGTATCAATTCTTCTTTTTTTTTTAAACCCTCACCTTCCGTCTTAGAATCAATATTGATTCTAAGGCAGAAGAATGGTAAGGGCTAGGCAATGGGGGTGAAGTGACTTGCCCAGGGTCACACAGCTAGGAAGTATCTGAGACCAAATTTGAACCCAGGACTCCTGTCTCTGGGCCTGGATCTCAATCCACTGAGCTGCCCCCCTTAGTATTGATTTTATTTTTTTAAACCCTTACCTTCCATCTTGGAGTCAATACTGTGTATTGACTCCAAGGCAGAAGAGTGGTAAGGGTGGGCAATGGGGGTGAAGTGACTTGTCCAGGGTCACACAGCTGGGAAGTGTCTGAGGCCAGATTTGAACACAGGACCTCCTGTCTCTGGACCTGGATCTCAATCCACTGAGCCATCCAGCTGTCCCTCTTAGTATTCTTTCTTTCTTTCTTTTTTTTTTTTAAACCCTGGCTCTCAATCCACTGAGCTACCCCCCTTATTATTGATTCTAAGACAGAAGGCAAAGGATTTAAAAAATAAGAAAGAGAGAGCCATAATGAGGAGCATATTAAAAAAAAAAAAGACATAATTGTGAAGAGATAGCCACGCCAGGCTTCA
>NW_025378497.1:0-1376 GCF_016433145.1 Gracilinanus agilis
GGATCAACTATCCATCAAAAATGAATATATACTTCAAGGGGAAAGTATGAACATTCAACAAGATAGAAAATTTCTAAGTATTTGCACAGAAAAAAGTTTGATATCCAACCACAAAAACCAATAGAAACATGAAAAAGTAAATAAGAAACAGAGGGGAAAGAAAGAAAACTCTTATCTTTAAATTGTCTTCTTCAAAACTTCAAAAAGATCAAATTATTTTTATTCCTACATGGGGAAATATTATCTGTTATTCTAAAAAATGATACTATTATAGTATTTAGAAGAATTAGTAATAAGGAGAAGTTGGAGTCCTAAATGGTCTAAGATAATATGGGGGGAAAGTGTGTGGTGGGGGAATAGAAGATGGCACCAAGAATAAATTGAAGGAATAAGAAAAATAGGATAATCTATACCACACAAAGAGGGCATGGGAAGGGGAGAGAAGGAATACTATTACAAGAAGGAAAGGAAGAGAGCATAAAAGGAAATACTTAAACCTTACTCTCAGTGGAATTAATCCTGAGAGGGAAGAGTAGGTAGATCCATTAGTATATCAAATTCTATCTAACCCTACGTATAAAGTCAGAAGTGATAAACCAAGATGGGCAGTAGGGTGGGGAGTTCATAAAAGGAGGGGAAGAGAGGGGAAGGGAATTCATTAGGCCTTAAAAATAATAAGAGGGGAAGGGAGGGGTGGAAAGGGAAGTAAACCAAGGGAGGGGACAAGGGGGACTGATTTAAAACAAACCACTGGTTTAAAAGGAAATAGCATAAGAAGAAGGAATAGAATTAGGAGAGAATAGCAAAATGTTAGGAATACATAGCTGATAATTATAACCATGAATGTGAATGGGATGAACTCATTCATAAAACAGAAGCAAATAGCAGAGTGTATTAGAAACCAAAATCCTACCATATGTTGTCTACAAGAAAAACACATGAGGCAGGTGGACATACACAGGGTTAAGTTCAATGGCTGGCACAAAATCTTTTGGGCTTCAATAGAGAAAAAGAAGGCAGGAGTGGCAATCATGATTTCTAATGAAGCCAAAGTAAAAAAAGATATGATTAACAGAGATAGGGAAGGTAATTACATCTTGATAAAAGGCAGTATAGATAATGAGGAAATAATAGTACTCAACATGTATGCACCAAATGGTGTAGTATCCAAATTTCTAAAGGAGAAACTGGTAGAACTGAAGGGGGAAATAGATAGTAAAACTAAACTAGTGGGAGATCTAAATATTCCTCTATCAGATCTAGATGAATCAAACCAAAAAATAAATAAGAAAGAGATAAGAGAGGTGAATGAAATCCTAGAAAAATTCAAGTTAATAGATATGTGGAGAAAAATAAATGGGGATAGAAAGGAATAC
>NW_025378498.1:0-1615 GCF_016433145.1 Gracilinanus agilis
GGAAGGAAGGAAGGAAGAAAGAAAGAAAGAAAGAAAGAAAGGAAGGAAGGAAGGAAGGAAGGAAGGAAGAAAGAAAGGAAGGAAGGAAGGAAAGAAGGAAGGAAGGAAGGAAGGAAGGAAGGAAGGAAGGAAATAGAGTCAGGTATTATTTTTTAATAATGATATTATATTGAATAAGAGAGCAGAATGATTCCAGAAAGAATCACAGAAAAGAAGGACGTCTCTGAAAGCTATCAGTTGAAGTTATTCCATAGTGAAAAGGAAAGCCAGCTTCGTGTAAGAGAGATGGCAGGTCCATATAAAATGCTCTTTTTGTTGTCTTTGTTTCAATATGCACATGGAAATACTTGTTTGATTGGGTCTTTGTCCAGACATTTTCCAATAGAATCAGGACAGCAGAAGCAGACAAGAGCAAGAAATAGAGTAACAGATTTAAACTGGACATCAGGAAAAGCCGCTGAAGAACTAGAACTGACCCAAAGGGGAATATCTTGGCTGTCACAAAAACCAGGCGATTATCTCTTGCTATTGTTTGATATGCCAGACAACGCTGGTTTGGTGTGACTTGGCCTAGGTTGACCCCAGGTTCCCTTCTGGGACTGCCATTCTGGGATTTTCATACATGCATATGGACGATGTTGAAATTTGATCTTGGAGGTAATAAGGAGCCACTGGCATTGTGGCATTGATTAAGAAAGGGAATGGCACAATCCAAACTACACTTCAACTGGGTGGAAGTTGAACTGGAGTGGAGAGAGCATGGAGGCAGCGAGCCTAATTAGAAGGAGATTATCATAGTTTAGGTGAGAGGCAACATCGGGCTCCCCCTGAGTGGTGGCTGAGTGAGGGAGGGGACACGTGGGAATCTGAAAACCTCTGAACTAGAAGGAACCTCAGAGGAATCTAGTCTAACCCATCCCTGACCAAGAATGCCTTGGACTTCATCCCTGACAAATGGTTACCCAGCCTTGCACCGAAGACCTTGAGGGAACATCCTCCCCTCCTCGACACCTTCCCCCCTGCCTCAAAATGGGGAGCAGCAGGATGGAGAGGAAGAAATGAGTAGATGAAGGCAGAGGATCTCAGTTCAAACCCCACATCTCATGCTTCTTACTTAGTGACTTTAAACAAGATTTGGGATGTAACCTTCCTGGCCCTTAGAGCAGGTTATCCTAGATAATAGCCGTGTGTGTGTGTGTGTGTGTGTGTGTGTGTGTGTGTGTGTGTGTGTAAGGCCCTTCTCCTTACTGAGGTGGTCGGTTCTCTTGTGGTCTTGACCCCATCCTTCATCCTCCCCTTACTAGGAGCTTCTCCTCTTGGGCATTCCCTCTTTTTCTCGGCCTGGGTCCCTCCTCGCATGGTGTAGGGGCTTTTCAGGATCTCAATAACTACGTATTGCCTGAATATTGAAGGCTGTGAAGAAATGATAATGAATGGAGGCCTCGCCTTCCTGGGCTTGATTTCTCAGTGACTCATGGCTAGCTGAGGACAATCCTCTGCCTTTTCTTTTTTTTTTTTTTTTAATTTTTTTTTAAACCCTTGTTCTTCGGTGTATTGTCTCATAGGTGGAAGATTGGTAAGGGTGGGCAATGGGGGTCAAGTGACTTGCCCAGGG
>NW_025378499.1:0-1055 GCF_016433145.1 Gracilinanus agilis
TAAACATTTATTAAGCACCTTTTGTGTGTCAGGCACCGTGTTAAGTGCTGGGGACACAAAGAAATGGCAAAACAATCACTGTTCTCAGTCTACTGAGAGGCAACATGTAAACAACTATGCACAAACAAGCTTTCTACAAGAGAAATTGTCAATAATCCATAGAGGAATAGAAAATGGTTGTCCTAGTATTTTTACTATTTGTATATATCAAATATTGATATTTCACTTGTGAATGGTCCAGTAGAGAGAGGAAATAGAAAACCCGCTCTGCTAAGAAACATCATCCTCAGAGGAATGAACTACTTCCAGGAAAGTGAAATATGATGAGCCAACCACTGGCTAGTCCTGAATATGTTTTCTTACCATGATTACAAGATTAAATTTGGTTTAATGAAAAACTGTCAAGGAGGTGGGGAAGAATGGAGCTATGGTTTCTTTACTGGGAAAATCAGTTCCTAAAATTAGTGAGGTTGAATCAGAAGATCATATAAGAAAAATGATGAAAAATGAACAGCTAGAAGAAAAATTGAATAAAGTTAAATGAGTTACATGGAAATCATTTTTTTAAAATTCCTGAGAACCATTTTCAAAAAAATTAGCAAGAAACTGTTTCTTTTTTATATTTCAAATGGCATCTTTTTCTCTTGTTATGATGATCTTGACATGCATCAGTAAATATGAATGTTGTCTTATACAGAGGATTATATGTGAAGCTACTATATAAATGATTATATTATATAGATATTTTATATTATGTGAATGTGATATATGAATCTCTATTTTTATATACAGCTTAGTTTCTGAAAAGTATATATTCAGTTTAACATAATCATTCTAATACTTCCCTGCTTGTCTCTGACCCATTTTGGATATGTTTCCCCCAATTCTTCTTTGTATTTTTAAAGGTTTCATTAACACTCTTTTCTTTCATTTCTTTTCTTTTTTTAGTATCACTATCTATAATCTTCTATAATTCTCCCTCCCTTAAAAATAAAAGCCCTCTCTTATTAATAAATATTTATATTACATATAGTCAAACAAAGAAAAAATCACTC
>NW_025378500.1:0-1203 GCF_016433145.1 Gracilinanus agilis
AAAGACCTCCAGGAAGTGATGCAGAGTGAAAGGAGCAGAGCCAGAAGAACACTGTACACAGAGACTGATATACTATGGTAAAATCGAATGTAATGGACTTCTTTACCAGCAGAAAGCAATGACACAGGACAGTTCTGAGGGATTTATGGTAAAGAATGCTACCCACATTCAGAGGAAGGACTACAGGAGAGGAAACATATAAGAAAAATAAATACTTGAACACATGGGCAGAGGAGGACATGTTTGGTGATGTGGACTTGAAACTACCACACCAATGCAACTATCAACAATTTGGAAATAGGTCTTGATCAATGACACATGACAAAACCAGTGGAAATGTGCATTGGCCATGGGTGGGGGGAGTGCAGGTGTGAAGGGGAAAGTAGGAGCATGAATCACGTAAGCATGTTAAAAATGAATATTAATAAATGTTTAAATTAAAAAAACTAAAAAAACTGTTGTTCTATAAACTAACACACACTGATTTCTAATCTTTTATCTCTTTCTGTATAGTCCCAATTAGTTCAGAAATTAATTTCATTTACTTTATTAACAACACAGCTAAGTGTGGTGATTATATTCTCTAATGACTGAGAAATATTCTTAGAAGCATATAACCAAAGAAGGCCTTACAGAATATTAAACTCATTTTTGCCAGAGGAAGCTGAGGTCCAGAAAGGTCATGTGTTTTGTTTTTAATATTAGGGATATAGGATAGTAGTGCAAGAAATTGGACATGAGATTAAAATTGTATTCTCTACTTACATGCCTTTAGGCAGAGCTTTGAAAGAAAAAAATAGCCTAATATCCCATCTGAATTAAAATGTATATTATATTTGACTTGTACCAGGGATCCTAAACTAAAAGGGCTAATAATTAAGCTATGAAGTAGAATATGATAAAGGAAAAACAAATATACACATATCACAAAATAAAGCCTGTGGAGAGGTTTTAGGGAAATGTGAATTATTGCAAAAAGCTTCACAAAGAAGATCACATTTTTATTGGGCCTTAAACATAAACCTTCCCTCCCTCCCTTCCTTCCTTCCTTTCTCTTCCTTCCTTCCTTCCTTCCATCCTTCCTGCCTTCCTTCCTTCCTTCCTTCCTTTCTTCCTTCCCTCCCTCCCTCCCTCTTTCCTTCCTTCCTTCCTCCCTTTCTTCCCTCTATCCCTCCTTCCCTCCTTCCTTCCTCCCTTCTTTCC
>NW_025378501.1:0-6691 GCF_016433145.1 Gracilinanus agilis
TCTTAGAATCAATACTAAGTATCAGTTCCAAGGCAGAAGAGCAGTAGGGGCTAGGCAATGGGGATTAAGGGACTTGTCCAGGGTCACACACAGCTAGGAAGTATCTGAGACAAGATTTGTAACTCAGGACTTCCTGTCTCCAAGCTTGGCACTCTAACCACTGAGTCACCTAGCTGCCACTAGATAACTTCATCTCCCCCTTTGCCTTCCAACTCATGCAGATAGTGTTGAGACCAGATTTGAATCCAGTTTTCCTGATTCCAGACCTGACTCTCTACCTACTGTACCAGTAGGTGCCTCTGTATCTAGCATAGTGCCTGGCACATAATACAGGATGAATAAATACCTGTTTATTGGTGGATAGAGTGTATTACAATTATTCAAGTTCATGTTTTAGCCTCCAATTAGTCTGCAAACTAATCAAAGGTGGGAGCTCTGTCTTCTCTAAATGCATCTCTCTTAATTGTTTGTCAGCTCCAGGAGGGGGGAGGGAAGCGGGGAGGGAGAGAACATGAATCATGTAACCATGGAAAAATATTTTTAAATTAATTAACTGATTAATCAATTAATTAATTTTAAAAAGTCAATTCATCTCCCTTGCAGCGCCTAGACCAGGTCACTTTGTTGAAATCAATGGAATCTATTCCATTGGAATCAATGGAAACGAATAACTGTGAAACACTGTACAGAGATATTGTGGATGGTGAGTTGGGGGGCAGGGATGGACCACTGTTTCTGAGAGCCAGAGTCCTCATTGTTCTTTCTATGAGTTGGGGAGTGTGGTCCAGTGAAGGAGTCTGGTCAGGCTGGAGTCTCCTCCTTCTCCTCAGCCCTCTTTTGCTAAGAAAAGCAAGTATGGGAGGTTGTGGTTTGGTGTGGAGAAAAGACAGAGATCTGGGAATCAGGAGCAGCTGGGTTCTAGGTCTGGCTCTGCCACTTACCCCCTGATCTAGGAGATCTCAGACAGATCACATTCTCTGAGCCTCAGGTTCCTTCTGTCTAAAATGACTGGAGGAGAGGTTTCTAGCTGGAAGGGGCTTTAGACCTCATTCTAGCTAACCCCTCACTTTACTGAGAGGAGTAAATCCACTCCCTCATCTTTGCCAAGAAACCCTCAGATGGGGTCCCAAAGAGACTCAACAACAACCACAACAAAACTGAAGCCGGAAGGAGTTTGGGGATTTTCCCCAAATCACAAAGGGTGGGATCTGCCAGTCAACAAAAATCAATTAAGCCCCAGAAGTATACAGTGCTGATCTGGGAAGCATGAAGTTTAGATAAGGTCCCTTCAGAGAGATCTCTTCCCTCCAGCACTTACAAACTAGGAGGGGCACAGGATACCACCAGAACACCAAAGAGAAGTCTTGGGGCCCCTCAGCCCAGCAGGAGTTCCTTGGCCTGCCCACCCCCAGTTCTGCCCATTCTTTCCCCTACAGAGAGCGTTTGGGGCTATGACTCACCTTGTCCAGGTACTGAGGGATCACTTTAGCCAACGTGATGGCTGTTTGCTCACTCAACTCAGAAGGCTTGATGACTACAGCATTGCCTGTAAGACACAGGAAAACATACCTTTACCCAAAGTATCACCCCAGACTCCTGGACCCCATGAATGTAAGATCCATAGTAATCCCTTAGCCCCTCCACATCAAGGTGGAACCAGCAAAGGGCAAGTCAAGCTTTTAGCCCCTCAGAGGGAGAGAGAGAGAGAGAGAGGGGGGGGGGGAGGGAGGGAGGGAGGGAAGGAGATGGGTGGGGGAGAAAGGGAGAGACAGAGACACAGAGATAGACAGAGAGACAAACAGACAGACAGTAAGGAGAGACAGAGAGAGAATGGTACTGCCTTCTTTCACATAGTGGCCATAATTCCCCAAGATCCTTGTCCTCTCCTAATATGAACCTCCTGAAGTATAGTTTGGATCAGAAAACACACACAAATCTATACAGACTGGCACACAGATATGAATATGCCTGCATGGAAGCACACACACACACACTCAGGCTTGCACTATTAGGATCTGTTGCTGTACCATGTCTGCTTGGCCCTGTAAGGGTTAAATTTAATGGTTGGACAAAATTTTTATGAAATTATGTGGTCACCAATATTTATTATATCTTGAGTCAGAAATTTATTTATAAATATTTACAAAATGGAGAGAAAACAATAAAGTAGAGAAATGTGAAGAGGTCAGAGAGGTTCTCTATCCTATCAAACTAAATGTTTACTCAGGGTTTCTTCAATCCAGGCAGAGATTAATTAGCTCTCATCCAGAAAGGCCTGTGGTGAGTTACTATGAGGCCTCCTCCAAGATGGAAGCTAGTCTCTTAGGAAACTAGGAAAAGAGTCAGTCTTTCATTCACCCAATGAAGTAGTCCAGGAGGCAGAGTCTAAGTTGAAGCCAAGCTCCAAGCCCACAATCCAAGCCACAGTCTCCAGGGAAGCTCTCTCTCAAAGACTCCCCAGTCAGAAGACTATCTCCAGAAGACAATCTCTTCAGACTATCTTCTCAAAGGCAATCTCCCCTGAGGGAGTTCAAGGCTTGCTTTTATGGTGGCTTCTTGTCAATACCCCTCTTCAAAGGGGCCAATAACAGTTTTCAAATTGTCTAGCAATACCGAGGGAGCAGTGTCTGTGGGATCAATTTCTCACCTTCTGAAGGTTAAGTTCTCTTCAAAAAAGATCCACAGCTAAGAGTGTGAATTTTCTAAATCTCACCTTCTGGAGAGGTGAATATTCATCAAAAGAGTTCACAGATTCCTGGCTAACTTGATGTGTGAATTCTCTATGTGGTTTGCAAGCTCCTCCACGAAGTTCAAATAGGAGTACTTGTTATTGTTAACCCAAGTGTTAACTCCAACTAGACAAAGAGAATAAAGGATTCCCTTTTTACAAGTGTAAACTCAGAATAGGCAAAGAGGACCGAGAATTTCTTTAATTTCCTTTCACAGTCCCCAACTTGGATAGAGATCTGATCTAACCCCCTATCCTGACCACAGAATCCCAACTCAGACCATGAATTCCAATGTTACCCCTGTATCTCTTTTTTTAGAAAGATGAAGAATATTATTCTTTAGAAAGAATAGATTATTATTATAGCTAGCATTTATATAGTATTTACAATTATTATCTCATTTGATCATCATGCTATCCCCAGGAGTATTATTATTATATCCCTTTTATAGATGAGGAAGTCAAGGCTAAAGGGGTTGTGACTTGCCCAGGGTCATACAACTAGTAAATGACTGAGGCCACATTTGAACTCAAGTCTTCTTGGCATTACTGAAACACCTAAACAGTTGAAAAGGAAGGAAATAGGCCACAATCTGTTTGAGAGAGTATGGAAGCTGAGTGACAATTAAAATGTAATTGTTGTCATCATTTGTCCTTTGCTTTTGAAGAAGACCAGTGACATCATGGGGTGATGTCTTGACTTGCTTGTAAATTGGATTTAAGTGAGGTAGAGTTGTACAAAGTGGGATTCACTATCTCTTCCATAGTCATAGAAGCCCAGTGTTAAAACAAAAGTCAAGACAACAGGATGCAGTGGATGGTCTATTGAAAAACAGGAAACTTAGAAAGAAGTGAGAGGTGTAGAACAGCCTCCTTTTATGGCTAACCAAGCAATTGAACTTTTCTAAACAACTTTTCTAAGGTCATATTGCTAATAAGTAGATTTGGAGTCAGAGAATGTAGATTCAAATTCTGACTCTGTGATTGAGTTGCCTCATCTGCAAAAAAGAGGGTGGGTGGGCTAGATGACTGAAGACCCTTCCAACTTTAGATCTATGATCTTATGAAATTGCTAGGTAGTTCAGCCAAGTCACCAGTGGTTCAGCCAAAAACCAAGCTAGATGGTCTCATAAAACATTTAATATACTAACCATGGGCAAATTCTGACTGTTGACTTGAGTCTCACACCCAATTTGATCATGAATCTTATGGCAATTTGACCAAACTGACCAGTGCTCTTAGGGATAGGATTCAGTGGGCTAGCTTGAAGCTATTTCTAGGGAATTTTACCTTGACCCACAATGAATCCTCCTTCCTCCCAGGACAAAAACCTAAAATCTGGAGTCAGAGGATGTGGGTTCAAATCACCCAGCCTTTCTAGGTCTTAGTTTCCTCATCTGCAAAATGGGAGGGTTCAGTTAGATAGACTCTAAGGATCCTTCCAGTGATAAATCTATAAGCCTATCATCCAGAAAAATGGAGCTTTCCCCACCTGCAGCAATGGCGCCCACCAATGGCTGAATGGTCAAAATAAAGGGGAAGTTCCAGGCTCCCATGATCAGAACGACACCCAGTGGTTCTGAGTGGATGTAAGGCTGGTCATCCTTCCTTTGAGGGTGCTTCTCCACAGGTTCATCAAGGATCCACTGGGGAAGGTTGGCAATTGCATGCTCAGTTTCTTCCACAGCATAAATGATCTCTTGATAATATGCAGGCCATTCAGCCTGTCAAGTGTAAAAATAATAAGCAATGAATTGATTACAGATTATAAACTGATACTCTGCTTGCGGTGCTTACAAAATATCTTCAGTTACATAAATGAAGTGAAGCTCATAAGTGAACTTCTCTTTAGGGCCAGGTGCAAGGACTCTAAGGAGACTCTTGTTATAGAAAAATAAAATATTTATTGAGAATATAAGGATATAAAGCATTTCTAACTCTAAGGGATTCTAACTCCACCCAAATAAAACTCCCTGGTTCCACAAGAAACCACTTCTCCTGTTTCCACAGGCTACACTGATACTTCCTGATCTGACTCACCGAAATTTTCACTATTCTACAACAAACTAACACTATTATACTTATAAGAAGTATATAATTCTTAACTTTGTCTCCAAGTTATTAAAGAAACAAAGGCTAACTCGCTGAACCTCAGCAAGAACCAAGTTAGAACTCTGAGCCTTAAAAGACTCAGAGTCCATACCAAAGACCAGGTCTTTTTTTGGTATTCTCAGAAATAAAACAATCTATGAAACAGCAATAGATAGTCACTAGTGTTTCCCAAGTTGGAAAAGGGAATCACTTAGATCCTTTAGGATTTTTCCCTTCTTTCCTTTTACCCTAGACAGTGAGGAGAGAGATGAAAGAAGATGTGACCTGTTCCCAGCAGTGGCATGATTCAAAGCCAACTCCTGACTCTAGAGTCAGTCCTTTATTACATCCTGCCAAAAGGTACCAGAACACCCTCCACCAAGTCAAAGATAAAGGACTAAGACAAACACCCCTGGGAAGATAGCATGACTGCTGAGGATTTCCCTGAATGGCTCCTCATCTAGGAAGTCACAGTTTACTATTTATGTAATGGGCCTATTGCTGCATGGTAAGAAAGGATGAATATGGCTATTTGGATGAGTCCCTTCCATCATCTTCAATAACCTGAAGTGCGTCAGAGTAGGGGAACTCTAAGGTTTCTTCCAGATCTACTCTTAGCTTGGCTTGGTTTGTTGGATTTGAGGATGAAAAACTTCCAATGAATCTATGATCTCTAAGTTCCCTTCTCATTCTAGCTACTATGACTCTGCCTGGATTTCAGTGCCCTCCACTCTGCAATATATGATCATCTTTCTCACTCAAACCTTCCATTCTGTCCTGGTCAAACTCCTTGCCCCAATATGTAGTGGGCTTATTCTGGCCTCCCCATCTTTTCTATAATTCCTACCTGTGTGTAATCTCCTCATTCCTGTTCTGCCCCATTCTTTTTGTATCCTACCTCCCCCTCAGAGTCATCCCAGATTACTTCTCTTTACATTCTTCCCTCCATTCTGAATTCACTCTAAAAGTTTATACTCCTACAATCAGACACTTTTACCCCATGGCCTTGTAATTACACGGTCATAGGATTTCGAGCTGATGGAACTTCAGTCCTAAGCCCCTTGAGGGAAGATATGGTTTGCCCATATTCTTCTAGCATGTTCCACAGGCCCTAGGTTTGTGAACTGAATCAGTACCTTGTGGAGATCAGCTTTCAGGGCTGCAGCAAAGTCCTTTTCTTTCTCCTTCATCATCCTTAGGAGGTTTTCCAGCTGCTTTATCCGGTACTTCAAGGGTTTAGTTTTGCCAGAGTTGAAGGCAGCTCTGGCCCGATTGATGGTCTCACTGATCTTACTCATGGTGTCTAAGAAAACAGGACCATAAGAGACAGGTGGATTTTTAGAAATTGAAGCTAAAAATGATCATCTTTTTAATTCAGTTTCATCTAAGAAACATGTAGCAGAGCTATTATGCACCCAGTCCTTTATGAAGTATCAGAGTTTTATAGACAAAAACAAAACCAGTCCCTGACCTCAAGTAGCTTACATTCTACTGAGACAGCTTTTAACTTGCTGGACCTCAGTTTTCTTATCTGTAAAAGAAGGGGATTAACTAGATGACTTCTGAGTCCCTTCTTGATCTAGTCTCATGATGCTATGAACTCCACTCTATTTAGTTGCAATAATCTTGACCACAGAGGAAAGACTGCTAGTAAAACAAATGTCTTCTTCCCCTTGGCAGAGAGCTGGTGGAATGGGACCTGTGTTGTCAGAAATGGCCACTGTGTGGATTTGTTTTGTTTAAATATATTTGTTTAACTATAATTTAAGTATACTATAGGTCATTTTAAGAGAGCATTCTATTGGGTTATTAGCATCAATGAGAGAGGAAGGAAGGAAGGAAGGAAGGAAGGAAGGAAGGAAGGAAGGAAGG
>NW_025378502.1:0-1161 GCF_016433145.1 Gracilinanus agilis
CACTATAATTTTATTGTCTTGTCTCATTTTCATGACCACATTTGAGGTTTTTTTTTACGTAAAGATAATGGAGTAGTTTGCCATTTCTTTTTCAAGTTCATTTCATTGTTGAGGAAACTGAGAGAAATAATACATGTCTTTCCTAGGGTTATAGAGAGAGTGAATTTGAAATCAGGAAGAGGCATCTTTCTGACTCCAGGCCCAGCACTCTATCCAGTGTGACATGAATCTGCTCCAATTTTTAAAAAATATTACTGTAAGTAGGTGGCAACTTGAATACTGAGCACACGTAGGCTATCAATCATTCAATCAATCTCTCTCTCTCTCTCTCTCTCTCTCTCTCTCTCTCTGTATGAATATATACATATGTAAAAATACATATATAACACCTGTATTTTATGTATGAATAAATGTACACACACACACACACACACACACATATACACCTACAACTTTATCCAAAACAAGATCAAGTTTGTCAAAGAAACTAGACAGCAAATAATTTTTTTCTTCCTGTGGATTATACTTTTCATCATGTAGTGAGATCAAAAGCTCCTTGCCATAAGTACTTATTCAGGATATTCCTCTGGTTTTCATAGGTCTCAGAGGATCTCTGAATCAGATAGTGATGTTCTTGGTGGTTTTAGGTGACTGTATAAGAATAAT
Source organism: Gracilinanus agilis (assembly GCF_016433145.1). Lineage (NCBI taxonomy): Eukaryota > Metazoa > Chordata > Mammalia > Didelphimorphia > Didelphidae > Gracilinanus > Gracilinanus agilis. Next base: position 667 of record NW_025378502.1, read on the forward strand.
CTGTTGGCTATTTTCTATATCAATGATCATAAGAAGGGTGAAGGACCCTGCAGAAACTCACCCATTTGACTGGAAATCTCCCCTTCTGGGCATGGGAAGCAGTCAAAGCAACAGACTGCCTCCCCCTCCAAAGGGTTCTTTCTGAATCCAGGACAGCAACTGTCACTGCATACTCCACTGGGAACCTAAGGGAGCAATAGAATGGGATACCAATCTTTAACTAAGAGCTACTGAGGTTTTAGACAGATAGATAAAAGAAGCTTATTTTCTATTTAATTCCTGATTTGACTGCTACTCCCTCAGATAGCTAAGTAGTTGTGTGGATAGAAAGCTAAGCCTGAAGTCAAGAAGAACCAAATTCAAATCTCTCATAACATATTAGCTGTGTGGTCCTGGGTGAGTATTAAACTGCTTCAGTTTACTACACTATCAAATGGGATTAATATAGTACTTCTCTCATATGACTATGGGGTGTATAAAATGAGATAATATTTA
>NW_025378503.1:0-9392 GCF_016433145.1 Gracilinanus agilis
GTTGTCTGGATTTTCTCTGTGTAAAAGCTGTCGAGTGTTAAAGACTTATTTTTTTTTTTGTTATTATTCTTTCTCTTCTGAATTTCCTGTGACTGATTAGCCATCATTAACCCAGCAGCTTCTCAGGTTTATCCTTGCGCTCAGTGTCTGTCTGAGATCTATTGGCTCCTGAGGTCTGAGTTCTAGTTTTTTCCAAGGTCAAGCCCCCTGGTGGATTCCCTTGCTTGATCCTCTGCAGGAGGTTCCTTTACAAGTCTCAGGGAGCTATTTCCACAGTCGTATACCCGTCTGCACTGGTTCCCCACTTAGGCTTTAGTTCCTGGCTGTGTCTGCCTCCACCCACGCCTCTGCTCAGTCGGCACTCTGCACCCAGCGTCCTGCTCCCGTGCGCGCTCAGATTTCGCGTGTGTTCTTGACTTAATGGGGTCCTAAGTCTTGCTGCTCTCAGGAACAGGTCCCGGAGCTGCCGATGACTCGATGGGTGCCCCAAACTTGCTCTATTTCTTTTTAGCTGGGTTCAGAGCTATAGGTGAGTGTGGAGGGGCTGGGGGTGGGGCGGTTGCTCAGCCCGCGATTGAGTGAGAACCCTTTTTAGCCTGGAAATGTCTCGATTCCACGTACCTTCCACCCTGTGCCCTGTTGTGGGGTTCCTCCGTTCGTCTGGACTTGTTTTTATGTCCCCTTGAGGAGTTTTGTGTGTTTTGGTCAGGAGAGGTTAAGAGCTGCTTCTTACTCTGCCGCCATCTTAACCCGGAACTCCCTAAGGTAATTTTTAAGAATCATTTTGCCCAATTATATAGCAATGAATATGACAATCTAGGTGATATAGATGAATAGTTACAAAAATATAAATTACCTACATTTACAGAAGAGGAAATAGAATACTTAAATAATCCCATTTCAGAAAAAGGAATTGAAGAAGTCATCAAAAAACTCCCTTAGAAAAAAATCACCAGGGCCAGATGGATTCACAAATGAATTCTAACAAACATTTAAAGATCAATAAGTCCCAATATTCTAGAAACTATTTGACAAAATAGGCAAAAAATGAGTCTTACCAAATTCTTTTTATGATGCAAATATGGTACCGATTCCCAAGCCAGGAAGACCAAAACCAGAGAAGAAAAACTATAGACCAATATTGTTAATGAAAATGGATGCAAAAATATTAAATAAAATACTAGCTAAAAGGCTACAACAAGTTATCACAAGGATTATTGACTATGAGCCGGTGGGTTTGTACTAGGAATGCAAGGATGGTTTAATATTAGGAAAACAATCCACATAATTGACCATATCGATAATCAAACTAATAGAAATCATATGATTATCTCAATAGATGCAGAAAAAGCCTTTAACAAAATACAACATCCATTCTTATTAAATGCTAGAAAGTATAGGAATAGAAAAGCCTTTCCTAAAAATAATAAACAGTATATATTTAAAACCATCAGCAAGTATCATCTGTAATGGGAATAAGTTAGATGCCTTCCTAATAAAATCAGGAGTGAACCAGGGAGGCCCATTATTACCACAACTATTTAATATTTTATTAGAAATGCTAGCAGTTGCAATTAGAGAAGAAAAAGAAATTGAAGGGATTAAATTAGACAATGAGGAAACTAAACTATTACTCTTTGCAGATGACAGGATAGTATTCCTAGAGAATCCAAGAAAATCAACTAAAAAACTAATAGAAACAATCAATAACTTTAGCAAAGTTGCAAGGTATAAAATAAACCCACATAAATGATCAGCATTCTTATATGTTTCCAACAAAACCCAGCAGCAGTAATTAGAAAAAGAAACTCCATTTAAAATTACTCTAAACAAGATAAAATACCAGGGAATCTACTTGGCAAGACAAATTCAGGAATTATATGAACATAACTACAGAATACTCTTCACACAAATAAAATTAGAGCTAAACAATTGGAAAAACATCAAGTGCTTATGGGTAGGACAAGGTAATATGAAAAAAATGACAATCCTACCTAAATTAATTTACTTTTTCAGTGCTATACCTATCAAACTCTACCAAAAGACTTTTTTATAGAATTAGAAAAAAATCACGATAGAATTCATCTGGAAGAACAAAAGATCAAGAATACCAAGGGAAATAATGAAAAAAAATGTGAAGGATGGAGACCTACCTTTACCAGATCTCAAACTATACTATAAAGCAGGGATCATCAAAACTACATGGTACTGGCCTAGAGAGAGAAGTGTGGATCAATGGAACAGACTTGGGGGAAGTGACAGTAGCAAGATAGTGTTTGATAAACCCAAAGATTCCAGATTTTGGGACCAGAACCCACTATTTGATAAAAACTGCTAGGAGAATTGGAAAATTCAGTATGGGAAAAATTAAGCTTAGATCAACATCTCATATCCTATAACAGTGATGGGCAAACAATTTCCCACGGGCCAGATGTGGCCCCCTGAAATGTTCTATTCTGCCTTGCAATGTTATTCCTAATCTGACAAATACAATGAGTAGGATACAATATAATGAAATTTTGAAAGAGTTGCCTTAGAAACAGACTGACAGATGAGCATTTCCTTTCCTTTGACCCCCTCTTTAAAAAGTTTGCCCAACACATGTCCTATACTAAAATTAACTCAGAGTGGGTAAATGACTTAAATATAAAGAGGGAAATCATAAATGAATCAGATGAACATAGAATAGCATATCTGTCAAATCTATGGGAAAGGAAGGAATTTGAGAACAAGCAGGAGATAGAGAACATTACAAAATTTAAAATGAATAATTTCGATTATATTAAATTAAAAAGTTTCTGTACAAACAAAACCAATGCAAGCAAAATTAGAGGGGAAACAACAAATTGTGAAACAATTTTATAACAAAAACCTTTGACAAAGGTCTCATTTCTCAAATTATAAGAAACTGATTCAATTGTACAAAAAAATCAAGCCATTCCCCAATTGACAAATGGTCAAGGGATATGAATAGGCAGTTTTTAGGTAAAGAAATCAAAACTATCAACAAGCACATGAAAAAGTATTCTAAATCTCTCATAATTAGAGAAATGCAAATCAAATCAATGCTGAAGTACCACCTCACACCTAAAGATTGGTCAATATGACAATAAAGGAAAATAATAAATGTTGCAAAATTGGGACACTAATGCATTGCTGGTAGAGTTGTAAATTAATCCAGCTATTCTGGAAGGCAATTTGGAATTATATGCAAAGGACTTTAAAAGAATGTATACCCTTTAATCCAGCAATACCACTGCTGGGTTTGAACCCCAAAGAGATAATAAGGAAAAATACTTATATAACGTTTTTCATAGCCGAGCTTTGATCTTTGTGGTGGCAAAAATTTGGAAAATGAGGGAGTATTCATTGACTGGGAAATGGCTGAACAAATTGTAGTATATGATGGTGATGGAATGCAATTATGCCGTAAGGATTGATGATCTGGTGACTTTCCATATGAACTGGGAGAACCTCAGTGAACTGATGCAAAGTGAAATGAGCAGAACCAGAAGAACATTGTACACAAAAAGTAAAACATTGTGAAAAAACTCCAATGTAATAGACCTTGTTAATAGTAGCAATGCCACAAACCAGGACACTCCTGAAGGACTTATGTAAAAGAATGCTATCCACATTGAGAGAAAGAACTATGGGAGTAGAAATGTTAAAGCAAAACATTTAACATCACTTATCACACACATATGTGATTTGGGGACTAGGCTTTAAAAGAAATTGTTTTATAGCTAAAATGAATAATATGGAAATAGGTATCAAGTGACAACATTTGTACAACCCAGTGGAATTGCTTGTTGGCTCTGGAAGTGGGGAGGGAAAAGGGGAGGGAAAGAAAATGAACCATGTACACGTGGAAAAATAGTCTAAAAAATAAATAAAATAAAAATTTGTAAATGTACTTCATAATCCCGAGGGTCCCTAACTGCTCTGACACAATTCATTGTAAGCTAGGGGAAGATTAATTTCATTCTCTTTCTCAGTGCTTCTTCATTGAAGTATCTGTCAACTAGAAAAACAATTTATACAATGACAATATTGTACAGATAGATAACTCTGAAAGTTGTTAGAAACTTGGAACAACATAATAACCAACCACAAATCCAGAGGAAACTCATGACCAGACATAACACCCATGACCCAATTAAAGGGATGATGGACTCAGAATGCAGATTGAGGTTTATATTTTGGTTTTATTTTTATAAATTTTTTGGCATAATCAACAAGGAAACTTATTTTTGCATGATTATATTATTAGTAATAGGCTCTTTTTTTGCTTTGATACTGTGAAGAACATTAAGGAGAGATGGGAGAGAGAGAATTCAGACTTGATAAAATAAAATTTAATTTAAAATAAAATGGGTAACAAAAAAGCATTTTTAGTTTGATACAATATCATTTTGCTCCTAATTCTAAATAATTAGGTTTCTTATATTGTCAAATATGAAGAAAAAACTGATCTTAATACCTATAAATCATATATAATACCTATAAATACTTAGTTTAAACAGGAAGCCATCAAATGTTTAGATTCCTCGGTAAATCAGAAGGTTGAGGATTTCCTTCTTCAGCAGAGATCTTGGGATATCCATATGTCTGTCTCCTCACAGGTGATGGGATCAACATTTTTCGCTTAATTGAGAGTATTTTTTTACAGATTATCCCAGGTGCAAAGATGCCTACTTATTGCTCTGAATACTCTTAATTCTAAGGTGTTTTGTCCTTCCCCTTATCATATTGGCATAAGGAATTTTGGAGATGTGTAAAGGAGGATATTCCTTAGGGAATTATGGCTCTCTCTCTGTCTTCCTATCAAACTATAAATCTTAGATTTTGACACATAAGAAACAGATTCTTTTCTACAAAAAGGAACAAAATCACTCTAAAGAATGGTACTTGTTTTAATTCTGATTGGCTCTACACAGACAGCTCTTCCTTTCAACAGTGTGTGTGTGTGCATGCGTGTGTATGTGTGTGTGTATGTATCAATAAACATTCATAGAATCTCATATTGGAATTGAGAGAGATCTTCTAAGTCATCCTGTCCAGCCTCATTCTAGACCCCCATGACAAGGGACTCACTACTTTTTAAGAGAGTAATTCCATTTTTTTGAAATCCCTAATTGTTAGAAAGATATTTGTTTTAAGTTGAGCTAAAAGCTTTTCTTCCTGAAATTTTCACCTTCTACTCTTCTGTCCTGCCTTTCCTTGCTAAAACAACATAGATTGTCTACTCCTTCTTCCACATGCCCATCCTTTATGTATCTGAAGCTAGTTAAATCTTCTCTTCTCCCAACCAAACATTTGACATCTTCAATGATTCTTCTTGCAGCGATTTCCCCACTGTTCTTGTCACTCACTTGTGGGGACTCTCTTATTAGTTAATGTTCTTTTTAAAAGGTGGTACACAGAACTGGTACATTAGCTCAGAATAAGAACTGACTAAGTCTGAGTCCAATAGGACTCCTCTCAATGTGAACTCTAGGTATATACTAATGTATTTTAAGGTAATATTTACTTTGTAAGTAGTTACATTATATTGCTGGCTCATTCTGAGTCCACTAAAGCACCAAGACTTTCAACCCCATAACCTCTTATCATACTCATATAAACTACTAACAAGCCAAGTCTCCCATATCCTGTACTTGTAGAAATCTGTTTGATTTTTTATTTATTCTTGTTAAATTTCATCTTGGTTTCAGCCCAGGTTTCTATCCTGTCAAGATCTTTTTCGGTCTTGATTTTGTCACCTAGCACATTAACTATCCTTCCCAGATTTGGACCACCTACAAAAAAAGAAGAAAAAAAAGGTGATAAACATGATTTCAGAATCTTCATCCAAGTTGTTAGAGTTATAGTACTTAGAATTTAGCCTTATTTTTTTCCTCACTAGTTTTTCTTTAGGGAAGCAAATGAGAGACTCTCTAAAGAATATGGATTTTTATACAGGTGTTTATTTTCAATGTCATCAAGTTCTGTTTACCCTACCAATAGGTATTTATTTTGTGACAAATCAAATTGCATGTGTGACTCTAAAGGCAGTTATAACTCTGTGCCTGTCTCTGTCTGTGTCTCCTGGTCTCTCTGTCTCTCTGTCTCTTTTTCTCTCTGTCTTTGTCTCTTCTCTTTCTGTATAATATATGTTTCTTTAAATTTTTCTGTCTCTGTGTCTGTGTCTCTGTGTCTCTGGCTCTGACTTTGTCTGTCTCGCTCTGTCTCTGTCTTTGCCTTTATGACTAATTCCTTTAGGCTTTTAATATCTGGACACAAAGAATTTTAATTATTGATCTGATTGTGGCTATATTAGCCTTCAAACCAATGGAAAAAAGGTAATAAACTCAGCTATATCTCATGTCCCACCTATTACGAAAGAATATAAAGAACTCTCTTGTGAAGTAATTCATACAAAAGAAAATGGTGGACTGTTTTATGAGGGTTATAAAAAGGACTAAGAACCTTTGTGAGCAAAAATAATTAAAGATTTTCCCCCAATTCATGAAGAACATCATTTATTTCAAAGGAATTACAGAATATTTCAACCTAGAAACATTTGTTCCTATATGAAATTAACAAATTAGCTTCTTTGTAGGATTCAAAGACTGGGAAGAGATACCTTGTCTTAGTTTTGCTGCAGGGGGCAGACAAGAAAGTGGCACATTAGAACAGGATATGAATGTGGGCAAAAGGAGGGAGAGAGCTTTCAGAAGTTCTGCTTTCACTGATTCTGAACACCACTTGTCTTCCATCTTTAACAGTGGACTGAATGATGTTTCAATGGCATTTTTAACTAGAAAAGTTGTCCTTTTATCTATGGGACAAACCATATAGTCCGTAGGGCATTGATGTTCAAAGGCAGATATTTCACTTACCCACAGTCACATAGTAAGTGCCAAAGTCAGGATTTGAATCCAGTTTTTGACCTCCAAATCCAGAGCTCTTTTAACTGGATCACACTGGTTTTCAATGATTGTCACTGGAGTTCATTCTTTTCTCTTATTCTGGACTACTGTTATAGATCTCTAAATGTCCCTCTTTCTTATCTAATCCATCCTATACACTCTTAGAAGACCAATTCTCCTTAAGCACTGCTTTGATCATGCCACTCTGCTCAGTAAGAGCCCTAAATGGCTCCCTATCTGTAGCAAAATGAAATTCAATGCTGTCTACAATTTGGACTTGACTTAGTTTTAGTTCAATTCACTAAGCATTTATTAAACCTCTAATATGCAAAGGACTTAGACTTGTAGCATTGGTGACAGAGACAAAACTCAGAAACATTCCCTAGCTTCACTTACATTCTACTGGGGAATACATTAGTAAGTGCAAGATCAGTTGAGGAGGAAGAAAGCATTAATAACTTGAGGGATTGAGAAGAATCTCCCACAGGAGGTGGCATCAGAACAACTTGAAATGAAATACAGAAATATAAAAAAGCTAAGGGTGAAGGGGAAGGGTGTTGGGGGCATGGGTGGAGGAGAGGGCAATCTGTGTTGACGTGGAAGGATCAGATGGAATTCCAAAATTGGGAATTAGCTAACATATCATTTTGACTGGACTATTAGAACCTAATTTCCCCCTTCTCACCTTCTCCAGCTCTTACGTGTTAGGCACATTGGTTCATTTTCAGCCCTAAAATACCTTGTACTTTTCCACTTCCATACTTTTACTCATACTGCTCTAATCTGAAATGCCATACCTACCCCACTAAACTAATTTAAAGTCTACCCATCCTTCCAAAGGCTGCTCAGCTCTTTTCTCCTCTTTCAGCCTAAAGTGATCTCTCGCTCCTTTGAAAAAGCTGCAAGGAAAAGAAGGCAAGAGAGCTTAAGAAGCTTTTCTTTACACTCTTGTTTATTAGAAAGGATGGTTGAAATAATCCAGAAAGCAATTCACAGAAGAGGAGTAGAGGGAGGAGGTAGGTAAGATTCAAAGCAGAGAGCATCTTTGTAGCCAGGTATCTTCCCACAGAGGGAGAATCCAGAACAGGTATAAAAGAGGCACAATTTTATGCATTTTCTCAGGCATTAGCAGGGGCAAAGAGTCCTGTTAGCAGCTCTAGAAAGAAAAACTGTGGAATGGTGGTTAGGGTCTCCCTGATTGGCTATGGTAGTGAAGTGAAGTAGAAGACAGAATAAGGAAGGAGATATGATATGAAGGTAGGTACATATTAACTTTACAAAGCTAGTCATGAAGATCTCTGCCTTCTTGGAGCATGTGAGTGAGAAGATGAACCTGCCAAAACTCATCCAACTTATCTGGGATGGTAGATTAATAGGACCTAGTTTGGAAAATTTAGACTGTTCATTCGCACAGAAGCAAATAATACCACCCAGAATAAAAACCCTACAACAATTAGAGACTTCTTTATTAACTTTGGGGTTTCAAGGAAGAAACTAAAGCATATGGGGAGCATGGGTATTTGTTTCATATCTTCTTTAAGATGAAGTTGATCACTTTATAAGAATAAAGGATATGGTAAGAGAACAATTAGCTAAAGAGTGCAGAAAATTGAGATTTATTTTTCTGGATTACAATTTATTCTACCCAAATGATGAGCTTCTGGCAAGGAACAAAGTACATTGAAAGAAGTTTGGAAAGGCTATGTTTAAGAAGAATGTTCAGACTTCCGGGTTAAGATGGCGGCAGAGTAAGAAGCAGCTCTTAACCTCTCCTGACCGAAACACACAAAACTCCTCAAGGAGACATAAAAACAAGTCCAGACGAACGGAGGAACCCCACAACAGGGCACAGTGTGGAAGGTACGTGGAATCGAGACAGTTCCAGGCTAAAAAGGGCTCTCACTCAATCGCGGGCTGAGCAACCGCCCCACCCCCAACCCCTCCACACTCACCTATAGCTCCGAACCCAGCTAAAAAGAAATAGAGCAAGTTTGGGGCACCCATCGAGTCATCGGCAGCTCCGGGACCTGTTCCTGAGAGCAGCAAGACTTAGGACCCCATTAACTCAAGAACGCACGCGAAATCTGAGCACGCGGGAGCAGAGAGTGGACGCTGGGCGCGCGCCCGCTGAGCAGAGGCGTGGGTGCTGGCTGAGCAGAGGCGTGGGTGGAGGCAAACACAGCCAGGAACTAAAGCCTAAGTGGGGAACCAGTGCAGACGGGTATACGACTGTGGAAGTAGCTCCCTGAGACTTGTAAAGGAACCTCCTGCAGAGGATCAAGCAAGGGAATCCACCAGGGGGCTTGACCTTGGAAAAAACTAGAACTCAGACCTCAGGAGCCAATAGATCTCAGACAGACACAGAGAGCGAGGATAAACCTGAGAAGCTGCTGGGCTAATGATGGCTAACCAGTCACAGGAAATTCAGAAGAGAAAGAATAATAACAAAAAAAAGAAGTCTTTAACACTCGACAGCTT
>NW_025378504.1:0-7615 GCF_016433145.1 Gracilinanus agilis
TGGACATGATTGAGGGTGTGGACTCGAAACTACCACACCAATGCAACTACCAACAATTTGGAAATTGGTCTTGTTCAAGGACACATGACAAAACCAGTGGAAATGTGCATTGGCCATGGGTGGGGGGAGTGCGGGAGGGTGAAGGGGAAAGTAGGAGCATGAATCAGGTAACCATGTTAAAAATGATTATTAATAAATGTTAAAATATATATATATATATATAAGCATGCTCTGACAATCTAGTTTTTTGAATTGTTAACCAAAGATTTAAAAGAAAAAATATCAAATAATTTAACCAACTGCCATATAAAAAACCTCCCAACTCTTTCCTAAAGCATCCTTAATAATCAATCTATAATCCAAATCCCAAAGTTTAAGGAACATGGTTTGGGTGCTTATAGTCAAACCTCTTAATGATACTGCTGTAGAAAGGGAAATGTTAGCCATTTATAATGTCTAGGCGCTTGGGTTAATGTCACCCATTCTTTTTTGACAAAAGTGTAATTGTTCAGCCTTCATTTCCAGAGAAGACCAATGACATCATGAGGGTAATATCTTAATTTTCACAAGTTGGATTTAAGTGAGGCAGAGTTGTCCAAAGTTGTTGGCCTCATTCTGTCTTCCAAAATCATCCAAGTCCAGAAGCAAGATGGAAGTCAGGATAACTGGAGATGGCCTCGGATGCAGTGGATGACCCTGCCATCTTTGGATGTCTCATCAAGTTCTAGGTGCTTCACAGTCCCTAGTTCAGCTGCTTTCAAGGTCCTTGGCACAAACTGTTCTCATCCACTTTTAATATTTAAATTAATATCCAATAACTCCAAGTATTATATTTCATAAGATTTATTAGTAGTCACTTGAAGTAGAAGAAATAAAAGTACAAAAGCATAAAAAACCTGAGTAAAACCCGATGTATAAAATTCTCCTGCCTGGCTATCCTCCAACCTTTACCAACTGCATTACCCGGAAAAGAGAGAAAGGGAGGAGCTACAGAAAACTTATATCTTCCCTACCTTAATATATTAGCATAAATAGGCAAATGGGATGGTGGGAAAGAGTCCTGGGGAGCAAATTCTAATTACACACACTTATTCCACCAGAAGAAGTCTTCACATCCTTATCTTCAACTTGGTTTAGTTAATCTGTTGAATCAGTTTTATTGGGGTGAGACCAATGTGTATTCTATAGCTTTGTGTTATTTAGAATTTCTGGGGGTTCCATTTAAAGGTATTTGGGGCTCATTTTGAGCTTTTAAATGACAAACTTCCTGTGGACATTTGGGAGACTTTACGACTACATTTTCCATGTTTCAATGGGTTTCCAGTTTTGGACGTGATGATGTCAACCAATGTGAACCAATGTAGAGCATGGTTTAAATTTAGAGGTCGGGCTTGAGACTTGCTCTCTTTGGCTGCATAGTAAAGATGGGAGAAGGTACGGACTGGTGGTCAGTTTGAAACTAGATCTTATCAAAAGGCACTTGGTCAATTTTTATTCTACTAACATGGCCTTAATTAAAATATTACTTTTCCTCATAATATCAGCCTTTATCATTTTTAAATATAACAGCTTCTTGGAGCCAGAAATGAAAGTTAGAGGGAGATGTCAACATTAAAGGTGGATGAACAGCCTTGGAAATAGCTCAGGAAGCCTTTGTATCAGAGACACTAGTCTTTTCTCCACACCCCATACACTAAAATGATCAAGTCCAAGGTTTTCTGTAGGGCCTTTTGGTATGTATATGTATGTGTTCACTAGTTTTTGCCACTTGGTAAATGAATCATTTATATGGTTAAGCAAATTTTTCACTTTTCATGTATTTTCATATCATGTATACATTGATATTATTATTCATAATAATGATAATAATAATAGCAAAATGATAACAGTAATAATAATAATAATGACTTTGTATATCCCTGCAGAGTAAGAAAAAAATAATTTAAATTATGTAAGCTTATCATCAAAAAATTGGGTCCAGCAAGCTAGGGGCTTGGCCTATTCTTCAATTTACTTTGGTTGTTTGCATAACACATATATACCACTTAATTTCTCTGTGCCAATAACTAAACAATCCCAAATTATTTTAGCTGTATTTTTAAAGACGTAAAATTAATTCAAAAATTTATTTTGTTCCCAATGCATGGAACAGTATTCCTTTGAGCACTTCAGCAAAGACAAAAGATGAGCATAAGATTCATCTGTAAGGAGATCGAAATTTAATAGAGATAAAGAAGATAAGGGGCAGCTGGGTGGCTCAGTGGATTGAGAGCCAGGCCTAGGGACTGGAGGTCCTAGGTTCAAGTCCGGCCTTGGACACTTCCAGCTGTGTGACCTTGGGCAAGTCACTTGACCCCTATCGCCCACCCTTACCACTCCTGAGCCAAGGACAGTCCCTAGCCCGGATGAAAAAGGAGGAGGGTTGGGCGTGGGGCTAGCAACCCCACCCTGTAAAAACTACATCTGCTAAAGAAACTGCAACCTAAAGTAGGGGCAGCTGGGTGGCTCAGTGGATTGATAGCCAGGCCTAGAGACGAAAGGTCCTAGGTTCAAATCCGGGCTCAGACACTTCCCAGCTGGGTGACCCTGAGCGACTGTGTGACCCATTGCCTACTGGTTGTGGCCCTATGCTCCTAGAATGGAGTCCCAAGATAAAAAAAAAAAAAAAAAAAAAAAAAAAAAAAAGATATGTGCATACATAGACATACAAAAGTGCAATATAAAGCAGAGCATAAAAGTTCATGAGAGGTATTAAGTTCAATGAAAGTTCACTGAAAGAGATAAATGCATTTCTCACTAGAGAGTTCTTAAGTGGACTTGCCAATTAGGTAAATGGACTTATTCCAGCATTTTAATACATAACTGTAGGAGTGATCTCATTGAAAGGAGGAGAGGGTAAGAGTTTCTCTTTAGAAAAGATTGCAAGATATCTACAATTTTTTATTCCATCATGTTCTTACCCTTTAAAATATTATCTGTAAATGTTATTAGGCAGTAAGGCAGGCAGGATAGTCAGCAGACTTAGGCAGGCAGGTTCAGGTCCCATCTGGGTCACCATAAATTGTGAGGGGGAAAGTGAAGGGAAAAGGGAAGGTAGGAGGATTGGAGGAATGGGAGAAAGGAGAGAGGAAGGCAGAGGAAGGGAAAGGAAGGTAGTGGTCCCCAGCCCAAGCCAGGAAATTGACCAGAGACCCTTCAGGGGCTCCAATAAATGATCAGAGAGCAATGTTGGGGTTTAGAATACCTAGGTTTTATTTTAATTAGAAAAGGGAAGGTCTAGGAAAAACTAGGAGGTAGACAGAAAGGGAAAAAGGTGCCGAGAGAGATCATGGTCTCAGGGTAGAGAGCTCTGCTTCCAGCATAAAGAGCTTCTGTTTCCAGGGTCAGAGAGAGAAAAGGCACCAAACTTTCTCTTTTATACTTTCCCTGACATCTCCCACAAAGGAAGTGGCAGTTGTCAGGGGAAGTTGTAATAGAGAAAGTCCTGGGAGTTGTAGTCTTCCAGGTCTTATAACAATTTCAAATGACACACTCCTATATTTCTTGTCATTATGATACTGAAGCATACAGTTTATATTTCACTCTAACTCCAACAACTAGCCTACTTCCCTTTCCCTAGCCATATATTTAGTTGTGGATAATTCTTTGTTGATAATACTCTGATGAATGTAGCCTACTCATACTCTCCATGAACCTTTCCATTAAACTTTGGGTGAAGTATGATTTAAATTGCAGAAAAAGACACATTATCAGTGTCAAAAATATTAGCTTTTGCTGCAGGCAGACGCTAAAGACCATAAAAAGTACTGTATGATATTCCAACACTAATTCCAATCATTCTAGTTTCTTAATTCTGGGTTTAGTTCATTTTAGATCTGAATCACTCCACAAAGCCCACATTCATGTACATGCACTGCTGTCTTAATCAGAGTTTTATTTTATTTTTTAAAATTGTGAATAAATTATTTAAATCTTCCTCTCATCCATATGTTTGGAGTCATATAGAAACAGTAGTCATTATGAACTAAAACATCATCATGAGACAGCTTGGTGGTTTAGTAGTGAGGAACCACTGACTTTGAATCCAGACTCAGACAACTACTATATCAATTTGGGCAAATCATTTAATCTCTTGAAATCCATGTCATCATCTGTAAAAAGCGGATGATAATTGCATCTATTTCATTAGATTTTGAGGATGAGTATCGAATTATGTAACACATGGAAAACACTTTGCAAATATAAAGAGCTCTACAAAAGTTAACTATGATATATTCAGTTAACATTTGTCATCTAAATAGGTATCTGCAACAGTGATTTAAGAAAAAAATAAAATCATTTTATGCCAATAAAATTGACCTTAAATTGCTCTTTCACTCTATATTTAAAAGGAAAACAATTAGTTGTTATTTTTTCCACTGGACACTTCTGCATATATCTGCTTTGTGGTAGTTACTTTTTAACTTCTTAATTGTTTCCACCTATTTCTCAATTATTTAACAATGATATTAAAAAGAAATGTGATATGATTTAATTGGTAAATCCATTTCAGAATAACCTATTGAGCAATACACAAGTTGATATTTATCTTCATAGAGATGTTGCTAGGCAACAATTGCATAGTAAGTTATAAGGGACAGGGAAAAAGAGGAAGAAAATCAGTATAAGAGAGGAAAATCTATTGGTATACGAACTTCAGAGAGAAGAAAAATAGCATTTGAGATAGTAAATGTGGTTAGTAGGAGAATTTGGCAATGGATTCAATCTGCAGTATTAACAATGACAAGAAACCTGCTGTGAAACATCAATGATCTTTCCAAAATCTGTGCTTTAATGGGAAAAATATATTTTAGTCTATAATATCTAAGTAATTTGAAACCATTAAAATTCAAAAAAATTCAAAATTCAGCATTCTATTTTTTTTAATTTCATGTTAAAGTTATTCAAATTTTGATGGGTTTCCAAACTATAAAGTTATAAAGGCAAACAGTGATGACCAGAAAAAAGGACTTGGGAAAAATAGAAGAGTTCTCAGGTAGCTTTAATCAGTTCATAAGACAGTAAACAATCATTTCAGAAAATATATTTATGAAATGTTGAAAAATCATGTTTCATCAGTTTCAATGACTAGCCTTCACTGTGTTGGAAACATATTTTCATTTTTCAGGCTAAATAAGAAGGAATCCCAGACATCACGGATATAGAATTTAGCTAAGTAGAACAAATTGTAGCATTAAGACTTCTGCCAGTAAATAATGTGGTCATGAAGTTATTAGCAACTCAGAGACATGGCAAAGAAGGCATAGTTATCTGCTGATGAGAAAAAGAGAACCTTCTCCTCATTTGATGGACCAAACTCCTAATTCTTCAAGCTAATACTTTCTGGGAATAAACTGAGGAACAATGGTTGCAAATTAATCTACTTCATTTTCTGAGTATTGGGGCTCACCTTTTATCTATTTGGGGGGTTATTATTTCATTAACCTTCTTAACAACACCATTTATTGACTGTCAAATTATTGATATTAAATCTCAGACCTTTGGGGATGGTATTTGTAATTGTTTATTATTATCTCAAAAAACTGAAGGTGCTTACTCATTTATGATAAGTGCCATCTCCTTTTTTAGGGAAATCAAGCCATCACTGATTCCCAATAAAATCTGATTCACTATACTCTATTTAACTTAAATTTCTGGACTTCAGTTCTTCACTTTTATCTACATGCACTGAATGTGTTGCTGGGCTATTAGTTAATTTCCCAGAATTTAAATCTGACATCAGCCAGAACCCTAAATACTGACTATTATCAAATAATAGCACATTTAGTTTTTCTTCAAAATGCATCTTAGTGAACTATTTTAGAATCAATATAGATTTTTTTTCTTGT
Source organism: Gracilinanus agilis (assembly GCF_016433145.1). Classification (NCBI taxonomy): domain Eukaryota; kingdom Metazoa; phylum Chordata; class Mammalia; order Didelphimorphia; family Didelphidae; genus Gracilinanus; species Gracilinanus agilis. The sequence goes on from NW_025378504.1 coordinate 5,889, forward strand.
CAAGAACCAATCTGAAGAATCTTTGGAAATTTGAATCAATTCAGAGAATGACCAGAGACTTAATCTTTGCAAGTGGACCATTTTAAATCCTCTACATTTCTTCTCAATATGAGTCCATATATTCTTGGATGCAACATTGCTAAACAAGTTAAATTCAACATTCATCTATTAAGTGACAGCCACATATAAGAAAGGCAAACACCAGAGTACTCTTGATTTCTAGATAACAGAGACTTATAGTGTTCATTTTTTTAAACCCTCACCTTCTGTCTTGGAGTCAATACCATATATTGGCTCCAAGGCAGAAGAGTGGTAAGGGTAGGCAATGGGGGTCAAGTGACTTGCCCAGGGTCACACAGCTGGGAAGTGTCTGAGGTCAGCTTTGAACCCAGGACCTCCCATCTCTAGGCCTAGCTCTCAATCCACTGAGCTACCCACCTGCCCCCTATAGTATTCATTTTTGAAGTGGATTTAGTTTATTTGGGCTGCTTAGGGGTTAAGGGTGCCCTAATCCAAAGTAACTCCTTCAGTTAAAGGATTGAGGTCCTAGAAATCACCCAAAATCTGAGGAAGGAGTATTCAAATGGTACCAAAAGTATAGCACATACCAGAATGATAATATACAACAAAATTATATAGGATTCATATAACTTAGTACTTTATTAGTAATTACTAAAATAACTGTAAAATTTTCAGTACCTATTGGGATGATGTAATGTTTGAATCCTTGATACCAGAGTGGTAAAAGGGCACACTTTAACATTTGATTTTCATAGCCTTTTTATAAGTCAGAACATTGAATTTATTGTAGATTGAAACAGTGAATTTTTTTCAGAAATACAGAAATTACTCATGAAATCTGTAACTTAGAAGACATTGTTTTCAGGCTCAGTATGGACTTCAATGACTTTTTAGAAATACAACTATAATAGTTTGAATTTGAATGATCTAACAATCAATCTGGAAATAATATATCCTCCTAATTTAATTTCTACATATTATAACCACATAAATAAAGCAATCCTATAAGTACAATGTTCTTTTTTTATTCTATTTTGGTAGATGAAAGATATTATTTAGATATGTTATTTTCTCCATAAATAATTTCTCTTCATTTTGAAGGATTTGTAAATCTGACTTGAAAAAAGTTGGGCAAAAATGGTTCGTTTTATTCTTGTACTAAATTGTATTTTCAATTACAACTCTTTGCTTCATAAATCTCTTCTATTTATGACTTTGAGATAAAAGAATAAAGACCATTTTATTATAAAAACAAGTAACTAGAATATGTATTGACTTCATTTAAGAATCCATATTCTTCAAGCCAAATGGTCAGGCAGGCAACAAAATTAGATTTATGAAGGTGAAGGACCTGGTTTTTTTTTTCTTTTACGATGGAGACTCCTCAACTTTGCTATAAAGATAAAGGCCTTAGAGTTGTATTGTGAAGCTGAACTTCACAATCATGGTTAATCATGGTCATCTAGGTAGTCTACAAGAAGTCACAAGATAGACTATTGTGGTCCAGGATGCTATTGTAATTGGGGTAAATTGAATTAATCCCTATATTTTAACTTAAACAACCAGGGTTATTGAAACTAAAGATACTATGAAACAGACCCAGGATAGTTGGTGCTAATTTTGTCCTAAAATGGATTGACATGGTAACAAGATATATATACATACATATAAAGATATGTAGAAATATAGAAATATCTGTATATATA
>NW_025378505.1:0-1697 GCF_016433145.1 Gracilinanus agilis
TTTATGGCTCCTGTAGAAAGAGCCATATCTGGCCCTCAAAAGAGCCAGATATGGCTCGAGAGCCATAAGTTGCCGACCCCTGGTCTAGCACAAGGCATGGAACCCCTCCATATCCCAGGCAACAAATGACAGAAGAGGACCTGTTCTACAAATTTAGGTAGTGTTTTCTTACCTACGGTTCCTTATGACAATAAAATCCTATGCCTGGTCCATCTTTTTATCTGTCTGTCAACCTGGCCAACTATCTCCTAAATAGCTCTTTTAATAAACAAATTCCATAAGTTGAAATAGTTAATACAGTGGCCCCACATATAAGCATATAAAGTTAGTCTCAGCAATGTTGGGATCCAGAGAAAAGAAGGAAGAGGATCTAAGAGCTCCACCATATTAATGATGTTTTCAAATTTGAGGTTGTGTTGAGATTTGTTGCAAGGATGAGATTTTAACCTAGATGAAAACAACTGAGATTTATATGAAATATTCTTTCCTCTATGTACATAGGCATAGGCACTCAATTTATGTTATATATATATATATATATATTGTAACAACTATGTGCATGAACGTCCATATTTACACATGTTTTGGTGCACACTTCATCAGTTTGAATGAGGTGAAGAGGAGTGAACAAAAAATATTTTTTTGTGATGTGTGGGAGTATAAAATGGATGAAAATAGACAAATGGTGAGGTACAAAGCAGGGAGTGGCAAGTTCCTTAGCATCATTGAAGAGAGATCAAGAGGCTTGTCAGATGACTTTAATCTCCTCAGTAAGAGGTTATGTCCGGTGTAAGGTTTGTCATGATGGTCATGAAAGGAATACAAGAAGAGGCAAAGACTAATTAGGAAGGATTTTTAGAGGTGGTTTCTGAGTCAGACAAAATTATCTGCACTGATGTATTCACTCATTGGTACTCAATATAGTAGAGAAAAAAAGGAAGCCAATAGAAAGTGCTCAGTAAGATTACTTTGCTTGTTTGTTTAATAGATGAAATTCCCAGAGATAGAAACTTCATCTAACAACACAGGTCTGCATCACTTGTGCAAGAATTTAGAGAGTTTCCTTGATTTAATTTATTTTTTTACATGATTCATGTTTTTACTTTCTCCTTTATCCCCCCTTCACCACCCCATAGGCAACACAACATGTGTCACCAATCAAGACTTATTTACATATTATTGATAGTTGCTTTGGTGTGGTCCTTTCAAGTCTACATCCCCAATCATGTCCCCATCAACCCATGTGTTCAAGTAGCTGTTTTTCTTCTGTGTTTCCACTCCGGCAGTTCTTCCTCTGAATGTGGGTAGCATTCTTTTCCATAAATCCCTCAGAATTTGTACTGGGTCATTGCATTGCTGCTAGTACAGATTTCCATTACATTCAATTTTACCACAGTGTATCAGTCTCTATGTATAATGTTCTCCTGGTTCTGCTCCTATCACTCTGAATTAATTCCTTGAGGTCTTTCCAGTTCATATGGAATTCCTCCAGTTTATTATTCCTTTGAGCATAGTATTCCATCACCAGCATGTACCACAATTTGTTCAGCCATTCCCCAATTGAAGGGCATCCCCTCATTTTCCAGTTTTTTGCCACCACAAAAATGTGAATATAAATATTTTTGTACAAGTCTTTTTATATATGATCTTAGAGAGTTTCCTTGAGAAACCATTTAACTTGTTCAAGGGGATAGAGT
>NW_025378506.1:0-7259 GCF_016433145.1 Gracilinanus agilis
GAGGCCTGGGGAGCCCCCCCTGGGCAGTCGTGGTGAGAACGAGGCCTGGGGAGCCCCCCCTAGGCAGTCGTGGTGAGAACGAGGCCTGGGGAACTCGGGGCCCAGCCTTTCCGGGGCAGGCCTTGGCATCCCTTGTCTGTGAGCCGTAGAGCTTAGGAGATGCTGTGAGAAAGCCCCGGCAGCCGGGCTGATTCCCTCCTTTTGTGGCTGAGGGAGCTGCAGGCCAGATTCTCCCCTGATGTTTCTCCTCTCAGAGGGGTCCCTCAAGCCTTTCTCTTGGTCACCGCCGGACCTCCATGGACCATTCTAGGCCCCCGCAGGGCACCACCACGGCTCGCTGGGTACGAGTGCTTGCAGGGATCTGGAGTCGCTGCCCGCACTCAGGGCCAGTCGGTTTCTCTCATCGTGTCCGTCGTTTCTCGGGGTGTGAATTTTCTGTGTTTCCCTCTCCTCACTGGCTCCGCTCTTTTCTCAGCCTTCTAATATATTCTTTACGATGGACGACGTGGTGAAGGTCGGGGACTTTGGGCTGGTGACCGCCATGGACCAAGATGAGGAAGAACAGACGGTTTTGACCCCGATGCCTGCTTACGCCAGGCACACAGGCCAAGTGGGGACCAAGCTTTACATGAGCCCAGAGCAGGTAAGGCGTGTGGTCCGGGCTCCGGCCTCGCCCGGCGGCTCCTTGTCCACTCCGCCGGGCCGTCCGTACGTGTGGCCGAGAGCATTATGTGGCAGGCTGGGCCCAGGGAAGCCCCTCGGAGGCAAGGAGAAGACGGCCCGGGAGAGGGGCTGGGGCTGAGGGGAGGATCAGGGCGCTCCTGGGATGTGGACGGCGAGTGGGTGCTGCTAGTGTAAGAAATAAAATTAATATAGGGTGATAAAATTAAAAATATTGTGATTTCAAAGGATTTATTGAAAGCCATTTAGAAAAATGAAGCCACGCGCCTGTTGAGCTATTTTAAAGGGAGCCGCCATTGCCTGCTCCTCCCATCCTCCTGCCGCTCCACAATCGCAGAGAGAGAGGCAGGACCAAGCCCGTCCTCAGTCTTTATACTCCTGTTTAAGGTATTCCACTTCCTGCCCACCTGATTACGTGAGAGGAATCATGGGAAATGTAGTCCAAGGACCCCCAGATTTCCAGTATCACACTAGAAAGGCCAGGCAATGAGGCCATCCTGGGCACGTGGCTGGGAGGAGGGCTGGAAGAAGAGTAAAAGAGTCTTTTCTTCCTGTCGTTAATGCCGTCGGACTGTCAAGTGGCCGGAGGTCGTTCCTCTTTCTCACTGCTCACGAGGAGGGGCTCCGTGCCATGGGCAGCCCCTGTCCCGACTGCAAGCAGCAGAGCCCAGCCTCCTCCGGTGGGCTGCTAAGCCCAAGGTGTGCCCTGGGGAGGACAGGAAGTGCGGCTGCTTTTCCTTTTCCCGGGCCCTGCGTTGGCCTGTGTTCTGGCGGAGGCGCTGGGACCACTCGCAGGTCTTTGGCAGCTTAGAGCTCAGGCCCAGCAGGACATCCCGCCTGTCTCTGGTCGCCAGGCTATCTGTAGTGGCTGCTTCCTTCCGGGATGCCCAAGTCTCTGCCTGCCTTGTAAAATGAAAACAAACCCAAAAGGCCCAGCGTGCCCCACCACCCCCTGAAGCCTTGTCCCCCTTCTCTGCCCATCCCCGCCGCCTCAGCCTCTCATGCCCCAGCCCAGCCCCCATTTTTTTTTTCCAAAAGAAAAGTAAATTTATATGATTAATTCTATGTCTCTTGGGACTAATTCTATGTCAGCATCATCCTCAGGTTTGGTACAATGACTGTTTTATACAAGAGTGTCCCCAAAGTCAGCACCGTCTAGGTTATTAGAGCATTTAATAATAATTAAATGTAATCATTTATCTAATATATGAATGTATAAATTAGCTTAGAGGGGGTCTCTGTATAATAACAAATAATAATAATAATAGCTAACATTTCTGCAGTACTTTAAGCCTCACAAAGATCTTTGCACATATTATCTCAGTTTGGCTGGATCTGAAGCTCTCCATACCAGCAGACACAGATACACTTTGCCACGGCATCTCCCCTTCACTTGGGGAATACTTTGCTGAGCTTTCTGTTGGTCAATAAACGTTCCCTCGGCTCAGGCGGGTCCATGAAGGCTGCTGTGCTGAGCTAGACGGAGGCCGGAAAGCAGAGCCTCTGCCAGAGTGTGGGTGGAAGCTGGGGCGGCCTACGGCGATGCTCATCACCAGCGTCCGAGCCAGAGGCTGCCCCAGTGCAGAGGGACGTCGGCTTTGTGTTAAGCCGTCCCTCCTGAAGCAACAAGTAGAGTTAGGGACCATGGCCTGCCCCCTCCGGGAGCCGAGCCCCGAGATGGCAGCTCCCTCGAGGAGGAGGAGCTGAAGGAGGGAGAGCGGGAGCCTGGCAGTGGGGCTTCTTCAGGCCCCCTCCGCGCCAGCTTGTGAAGGGCCTTCTTCCTGAGGCTCCTCCTGGCTCTGAGCCTCTGGGGAGAGAGCGTACCTGGAGGGTTCTGAGCCCCGGCTACACCGTTAGGACGTCATTGTTCGGTCCTGGCCACAAATGTTCATTCACTCCTTCCCCTCTGGTATTGGATTTCAGATTCACGGCAATACTTATTCCCACAAAGTGGACATCTTTTCTCTGGGCCTCATCCTCTTTGAACTGCTTTACCCATTCAGCACTCAGATGGAGAGGGTCAAGGTGAGTATTTCTTTTAAAAAGAGTGAAATGAAAATAATGATAAAAGAGGTAAGAATAAAACTTGGGGAAAGATTAAATTCTTAAAGTAGCAAGTTAGTCACCATTAGAAATGAGGAAATATAGCCTACGTAGGATGGTCCCATTCAGGATGAAACGATCCTGGGAGATCGTGAAGGTAATAAATTAAGAATTATTTCACAAGTTATATTAAATGTCAGAGCTTTTGCCTTTCAATTATGGCTAGTTGAATTTGTTCCTATAATTTTGCTCCATCTTCCTGTTATTTAGCAATTTGTTGGATATCTGCTGTGCATCCAGCATTATATTAAAATGTTTGAGATACAGAAATATAGAAATCAAGAAATTTGCCGTCTAATTAAGGAAGGGAAAGGAACACATGGGGAACAAAGGAATAAATGGGCCTGTAGACGTGATTAGAAGTTCAGGAATTAAAGGAAGGCATCATGAAGGAGGCCGAAGTTGGGTTAGACCTCAGAGGGTGGATTTGGAGGGTCAAAAGAACAAGTTAAGGCTCGCCAGTCTGAGGGAATAACATTCATCTTTTTTTTTTTTTTTAAACTCTTTACTTTCTGTCCCAGTAACAACTCTTAAGATAGAAGGTCAAGGGCTAGGCAGACGGGGTTGGGTGACTTGCTCAGGGTCACACAGCTAGAAAATTGTCTAATGACACTCATTCTTCAACCACTGATTGAGTTTCCACTGAGTACCAGGGAAGGTGAATGAAATGATCCTTCCTTGATGGCTGGAGAGAAGGGGAGTCTTTAAAGGAGGTTCCCAGCCCTTGGAGAGATTGGGGAGCCTATCAGGGTCCCACTGACTACAGGGAAGCCTCTGAAATAACGAGGCTCTCCCAGAGTCTGCCTTAGTGATGCTGGGTACATGGGAGCATGTACCCTGCTAGGGTAGGCTAGGGGAGAGAGACGTGCCTGGAGGCCCCATGCAGCCAGGTGTGGCTGGACCTCAAAGGGCAGCAGGTGGACTTTGGGCTCCTGAGCAGGGGCTGGACAGACAGACGGGGAAATGGGGCTTTGCCTACTGTGGCCTTTCTTTGCTGGGAGAGAAGCTGAGGGGGCATCTGTCTGTCTGTAGGTCTTTGTTTCCTCCTTTTCATTCTTTGTTCCTGTGGATGGCTTCCCCAGAGAGGAGTGGGGGGACCCTCCCCTGGGGGTGCCAGTCTTTGTTATAACACAGAAGGTTCAGTTCTCTTCTATTGTTTGCTCTGTCTGCATTTCTGTCTTTCACTCTACAGCAGTTCATACAAACATAGTATGTTTCTCTGAATTCTGCAGGAAGAGTCCGGTGCATCCTGATGCGTCCATTTGTTTAGCCATTCCTCAAGCAGTGGGCCCACTGTAGAAACACTTGTGTGGCCCACAGACCCAGAACAGCCTGGTTTCAATGCTTAAAAAGACTCGTACTGAATTTAGAACAGTGAGCCCACAGACAAGTTGACAGAAGCCTTACTTGTTAAACCCAGGCTTTAAAATTTTGTTCTTTTTTTATTTTATTTTATTTTATTTTTTTAATGTTAAACCCTTAACTTCTGTGTGTATTGACTTATAGGTGGAAGATTGGTAAGGGTAGGCAATGGGGGTCAAGTGACTTGCCCAGGGTCACACAGCTGGGAAGTGTCTGAGGTCAGATTTGAACCTAGGACCTCCCATCTCTAGGCCTGGCTCTCAATCCACTGAGCTACCCAGCTGCCCCCAATTTTGTTCTTTTTTAAGTTTAGTGCCTTTTAAAAATCCTCACCCTTCCATCTCTGTATTGGTTTCAAGTCCCAAGGGTGGTAAGGACTTGGGGGTGGGGGTGGGGTGTTCCATGACTTGAGCCCCCCAGCTAGGAAGGGTCTGAGGCCACATTTGAACCCAGGGCCTCCTGTCTCTAGGCCTGGCTCTCATCCCCTGAGCCACCCCGCTGCCCCCAATTCTGTGCATTTTTAAATGTCCTTCATGTTCTGCAGCCCAGGACCAGGCTTTTCTCTGAGCTTTGAGCAACCTTTGAGGATGGGCCTGCCACTCCCTCGTCTGAGGCCCACAAAGAATCTCCCAGTTGCTGTGGGTCCTTGCTCGGTGCAGCCGTGACTTCTGGCTTGTTCTCTAAAATGGAAGGAGAAGGCCCTCATTACACATGAGGAGAGAGAAGGGAGGGAGCCCACATGCCTGTGGCTCCTCCTGTGTGCCAGGCTCTGCGGGCACCTTCACAGACGTTCTCTCCTCGTCTCACACCAAAGACGAGTTGCCTGCAGATAGAGGCCAATGTTGGCATGAGTGTAGGCAGGAGGGGACGCGGGAGGCTTCTCCCCTGCCCAGAGGGCACATCCCTGGCCTGGGTGACTCCTGAGCGACGGGAGCCCTTGTCCCTCGTCGGTGCATCCCTTGGGCTCTGCGGAGCAAAGACTCTGGGCAGGAAGAAGTGACAGGTTTTCCTGGGATTCCATCTCACACCTTCCTCGTGGTCATTCTGTCCATCAAAATGTTTGTTTTCAAAATGTTTAAATAGATCTAGGATGGGCCAAAAAAAAAAAATCAAAGAATGAGAAGATGCTCAGCACATTTCTTTTCTTTTTCAGACATTAAGCGATGTGAGGGATCTCAAATTTCCACCACTGTTTGCTCAGAAATATCCTCGAGAAGTGAGTATTTTCGTCGTCTTTTTTCTTTAGAAGCCCAGAATGGTTGAGCTGTAAAGGACCTCCTCAGTCTCCCCTCCTTGTGTAGATAAGGGCGTTGAGGCTCCACAGAGAAGTGACTTGTCCAAGGCCACTGAGGAAGGAAGCACCAGCAGAACTGGGACTAGAGCCCAGCCCAGGGTTTTTCTTGTGGTACCATCCTGCCTCCCACATAGAACTTTCAATCACTCGCTCCACTTTCCACTCTGGGAAAGTAATCCTCAGTATTTCTAGGACACATGTTGAACTTTGCCAAGTCCTTGTGTGCCTTATAAGCAGTGCTTTCTTCACTAGAAAAAAGTGTTTTTATCACACTCTAAATAAATTTCCCATATGGGGGGTGTAGCTGGGTGGCTTAGTGGATTGAGAGCCAGGCCTGCAGTCTGGAGATCATGGGTTCAAATCTGGCCTCAGGCATTTCCTAGCTGTGTGACCCTGGGCAAGTCACTTAACCTCCCATTGCCTAGCCCTTCAAGCTCTTCTGCCTTAGAATCAGTTGACATTCTAAACATTCTAAAAATGTTTCTCCACTCAACCACATTTTAGTTTCTTGACAGATATCATAATTCATAATGAAAAGAAATGTTTCTATATATGTGCTGAGTTAAAAGCAATGAAATACGTATTCATTCTTCCCTCTCCCTCTTTGTCTAGTTTGGCTTTCATTTACCTTCACTCACATCTGCATGAATTTACTTGTGCTTTTGTTCAGGTTTTTCTTCTTCTTTCCTGGTAGTCTGTCCTTCTCTGGTGGTCGGCTCTGCCCACCCATCCTATTCTTCTCCAATCCTAGGCTTACTGTCTGTCTCCTTTGCCTCCCTCAGACCAGAGCAATGCCAGAGCTGCCTTCCCCAGGAGTCCTCAGTCCCTTTTCTTCTATGGCATCCCTCTTCTCCCTCCTGCCTTCTTGCCATGTTCTCTGATTATCTTTTGGTGAGGCCCCCCGTTCCCCTTCGCCTTTGTTTTCTTGACACCATCTAAAATCTGCATCATCCTGATCCAGTAGACTGGCCGAGAAGTGTTCTCCCTACTGGAGAGAGGGCCAAAGTGGGCAGCAGAAGGTCAAGGGACGTGCTCATTAGTCATGGGGCCAGCAGTTAATGCATTTAATAGTGTCAGCTCTTAATCTAACAGTTTTCTTTGTAATGAGCTAGTCCGTCTGCAAACAGGCCACTTTCTACAATTTGTCTTAACATAAACACTGCGCTTATAAACCCCCAACAGGTAGTGTGTGAACAGTGAGCTTCAATGCTTCTTTCCCAGTTCTCTATCTTCCTTCTCTCCTCACCCTCCTGTTAAACACACCTACAGAAGCTAGGCCGTTCTTGCTTTAGACGGTTGGACTTTTCAGTAAAGCATTTTTACCTCCACCCACTCAGTTGATAACTTTAATCTTGCCTCTTATTTCAGTGAAAAAGCCAGGCATTGAGAGCTCCCAATTCTTCCCTCCTCCTCCTCCTTATATCACTTGGACATCTTCCCCTCCTGTCTCCTCCCTTATCTGTGACTTACGTCCTGGCCAAGGCAAAGCTCTAAATGTGCTGGTGATTCCATCCCATTCCGTGTTCTCCAGCACTTCTCCCCACTGCAGTCTTCAGTCTCTCCGTCTCCATCGGCTCCTGCTCTGTTGTCTACAAACATGCCAGTGTTTCCTCAGCCTTAAAATTCCTTCTCTTGGTTCTGCCATCATCTCTCATTCCTTTATCAGATAAACTCCTGGAGAAAGCCGGCGGCTCCACTTCCTCTCCTCTCCCAGATTTGAAATTCGCTGCAATATGGTGTTCAGCAGTCTTGTCATTCAAGCTGAAAATGCGCTCTCTCTCTCTCTCTCTCTCTCTCTCTCTCTCTCTCTCTCTCTCTC
>NW_025378507.1:0-1536 GCF_016433145.1 Gracilinanus agilis
TTGCATTTTAATCTGGTTCTCTTTGATTTGTGGACTATTGATTTGACCCCTCTGTTTTAGCCAACCCTCTAAGAATATGAGCTACAGAGAAAGTGCCCACCCTCAGGTCTAGTTGGGGTCTCTGTCCCTTTTCTACTCATCCATGCCCTGCTTTGTGTTGGTGTTATGGTTCCAGCACTTGCATTGACTAGGTTTCTGTTAGATAGTCACAATTAAAACCCAGCTTTGCAAAGACCCAAATTGGATGTCACCTATTTATACACACTTTAAGTTACCTACTAGATCTCCCTCCTTTTAGTTTAGTTTTTGTTTTTGGAGACCAGGTTCCTCGATCTCTCCCAAGCTAAATGGACAGCAACCACTCATTGGTCCATGTAGGTACAAAAGTTTGAACTGGCTCCATCTTCTCGAGCTGGGCTTCTTTGGTGACTCCTGCTCTTCCGGCCAGACAATGCAGACAGCTGGGTTGTCTTTACTCCTATTGAAGTTCAAAGCACCCCAATTCAACTGATCCCAGATAGCAGTGATTATAGATGTGCACCATACCACCACCAGCTCTCCCTTCAGATTCGAATTACACTGGCTAAGCGACAGATCTGAAGCTTTTTGCAAAAGACCAATATTTTAATAAATGTTCATTGAATGAAGGAAGGGTTACAAATTAGAATACTGATAATCTGTGAACATGATAAACAGGTAAGACTGTGATATGCTTAGCTAACATATGGTTATTATCTTTGTGCAATTTCTTCTTCACAGATTCCCTTGTATTTAACACTTTTATTTTAAAATCAGTTTCTTAAATATCTGCTGGCCTAAAATAGGAGGAAGTCTAAGAAATCTTCACGTAAGTAAGGCAAGGATGAAGGGAGTCATAGAGCCAAAAGCTTATCAGAGCTGGAAAGGATTATAGAGATCATCTAGGCTGACACCTTGGATGATCGTAGAGCTGAGGAAATGAATGCTAAAAATAATCATTTGGATTATCTTTAGGTGTTTAAACAAAATGAAGAAATCAGTCCTATGTACTATTTTCTAATAGGACACAGAGATCAAATGCTATTAATTTTTAAATTAAATTTAATAATTTAACTTAATAATATTTAAAATACCTTTTAACCCTGAAATACCACTATTACATTTAAGATCAAAAAAAGAGGAAAGGGACGGAAGGTCCTAGGTTCGAATCTGGCCTCAGACACTTCCCAGCTGTGTGACCCTGGGCAAGTCACTTGACCCCATTGCCCACCCTTACCACTCTTCCACCTAGGAGCCAATACACAGAAGTTAAGGTTTTAAAAAAAAATTAAAAAAAAAAAGAGGAAAGGGTCCTATTTGTACAAAACTGCTTATAGCAACTTTTTTTTTTCATGCAAATAACTGGAAGCTAAAGGGGTGCCCATCAGTTGGGAGTGGCTAGACAAGTTATGGTATATCAGTGTAATGGAATACTATTGTGCTGTGAGTTTCAGAGAAATCTAAGAAGACGTACAAATTAATGCAGAGTGAAGTGAACAGAACCAGAAAAATTATTCC
>NW_025378508.1:0-1047 GCF_016433145.1 Gracilinanus agilis
TTATAGTTTTTCCTAATTCAGTAAAAGAGTTTTTTTGGTAGTTTGATAGGTATGGCACTATTTAGTGTTTAGTTACCTATTTAGGTAAATTAACCTGGATAGAATGGTCATTTTTATTATGTTAGTTCATCTACCCATGAGCAATCAATGTTTTTCCAATTATTTAGATCTAGTTTTAATTGTTTGGAAAGTGTTTTGTAGTTGTTTTCGTATAGTTGCTGTGTTTGTTTTGGTAGATAGATTCCTAAATATTTTATATTGTCTAGGGTGATTTTAAATGGTATTTCTCTTTCTACCTCTTGCTGCTGTAATGTGTTGAAATATATAGAAATGCTGATGATTTATGTGCATTTATTTTGTATCCTGCAACTTTGCTAAAGTTGTTGATTATTTCCACAAGCTTCTTAGTTGATTTTCTAGGATTTTTTAAGTAGACCATCATATCATCTGCAAAGAGTGATAGCTTAGTCTCCTCATTGCCTATTTTGATACCTTCAATTTCTTTTTCTTCTCTAATTGCTACTGCTAGTATTTCTAGTACAATGTTAAATAATAGAGGAGATGATGGGCAACCTTGTTTCACTCCTGATCTTATTGGGAATGCTTCTAATTTATCCCCATTGCATATGATGCTTGTTGATGGTTTTAAGTATATACCAGGGGTTGGCAACATATGGCTCTTTTGGGGGCCAGATATGGCTCTTTCTGCAGGAGCCATAAAGTCAATTTTTTTTCAGGAGCTGTTATAGGAGCGCGCACTGTGAGCACTGTACGGCTCTCACGAAATTACATTTTAAAAAATGTGGTGTTTATGGCTCTCACGGCCAAAAAGGTTGCCGACCCCTGGTATATACTGTTTATTATTTTTAGGAAAGGTCCTTCTATTCCTATGCTTTCCAGGGTTTTCAATAGGAATGGATGCTGTATTTTGTTAAAGGCTTTTTTCAGCATCTATTGAGATAATCATGTGATTTTTGTTTGTTAGATTGTTGATATAGTCAATTATGTGGATGGTTTTCCTAATGTTGAACCATCCTTGCATTCCTG
>NW_025378509.1:0-1123 GCF_016433145.1 Gracilinanus agilis
TTTTGGGGCAGTCCCCCACTGGCATAAGAATGTCCATTCAAAATAAATGCATTCAATTCGTTCAACCCCCATAGTTCAGATCAACTGCACCCCAAAGTTCAAATTTGGGTCTTCATGATCCAGTGAAGGCTCTTCAGGCATCTTTTGGTGCCTCTACCAAACAGGTTCATCATCTGGATTCTGGGGTATGGTACAATCCTTATCCTGAAATTACTCTCAAAGAATTGAAACTTTACATTATAGATTACAAAACATACATTTTCTTCTGAGAATTAACATTACCCCCCTGAGGTTACTTCTAAAGGAGTAAAAATTGACTTGCAATATAGATTATAGTTCAGACATTATGATTATAAAAAACTTAACGCACACCCCCTTGAGAAAGATTTTAAATGACACATAACTCCCCTGAAAAGGTCAGCCAAGGATGCATGGCTGAGTGAGTCACGGGGGTGCATGAAATCAATTGGCAAAAGAAATAATAAAAAAATAAAAAGAATAAAATTCAAAAAAAGGAGAAAAATTAACTTGTGAACGAAATGTAAAATGTGCAAAAAATATAGGGGAAATAAACAGGCCTTTGATTCAAGGCCCAATGAAAGCAATTTAAGCAGTATGCTATAACCCATTTAGGGCCAGGACTACAGAAAAATTGCCATTTACTCTATATATAGAGGAATAAGGGAAATGCCTTTCTTTGATCTGATTTTTCCCTGCACCTTCTCAGGGAATGAGCCATTAAATGATAGCCAATCTTAGGTGCTTCACTAAGAATTTAAGTTGAGGGGACCCACGTCCTCTAAAGTTTTAGAAAAGACTGGGACTCCAGGACTCAAACCCCAATTTTCAAGCCCTAAAGTATTGGCATAGAACTCTGCAATCCATGCATATCTTTTAGTCAAGTCTCTGACCATGTGGCTCGGCACTTCTCCTGGAATCAGAGAGGCATTAAATTACAATACCATAGTCTCAAGGCTCTTAAAATGTTTGAATGAAGTTTATATCACTGTAAAATAAAAAAAAAGATAAATAATAATTATATATGTACTTCCAGTACAAGATGAGAAAAAGGAAAAATCAATTGCTCTAATTAAAAAAAAGTTTTAAAAATCAAATATATATA
>NW_025378510.1:0-3869 GCF_016433145.1 Gracilinanus agilis
GCAAGTCACTTAAACCCCATTGCTTAGTCCTTACTCCCTTTCTGCTTTGGAAACAAAATACTGTATTGATTCTAAGATGGAAGGTAAAGGATCTCTATTCTTTGTGTCACCTATCTGTCTCTGAGGACTTTACTCTCTTAAAAAAAAAAATCTTACCTTCCTTCTTAGAATCAATGGATTCTAAGGCAGAAGAGTGGTAAAGGCTAGGCAATGGGGGTTAAGTGATTTGCCCAGGATCACCCAGCTAGGAAGTGTCTGAGACCAAATTTGAACCCAGGACCTCCCACCTCCAGGTCTGACTCTCCATCCACTGAACCACCTAATTGCCCCATGAGTTCAGTTTGGAAGGTTGAGTTGGACCTGTTTCTGGCATGCTCAATTTGCAATGTCCAGTAAGCAGCTGGCAACATGGGACCAAACTCAGAAGAGAGACTAGGACTATAGAGAGAGAGCTGGTCATTTACTAAGCCCTATGTGCCAGGCACAACACTAAGCAGTAGAGATTTTGTTGTTCATTCTTCATTCATGCCTGACTCTTCATTACCCCATTTGGTATTTTCTTTTTTTTTTAATTTTTATTTTGAATATTTTCCCATAGTTACATATTTCATGTTCTTTCCCTCTTCCCCAAGCCCCCCTAACCACCCTTAGCCAACACACAATTCCACCGGGTTTTACATGTATCATTGATCAAGACCTAATTCCATATTATTGATAGTTGGACTAGAGTTATCATTTAGTGTCTACATCCCCAATAATATCCCCATCAGCCCATGTGTTCAAGCAATTGTTTTTCTTCTATGCTTTTACTCCCACAGTTCTTCGTCTGAATGTGGCTAGTTTTCTTTCTCAAAAGTCCGTCAGCCTTGCTCTGGGTCATTGCATTGCTGCTAGTAGAGAAGTCCATTATGTTCGATTTTACCACAGTGTACCAGTCTCTGTGTACAATATTCTCCTGGTTCTGCTCCTTTCACTCTGCATCACTTCCTGGAGGTCATTCCAGTTCACATGGGATTCCTCCAGTTCTTTATTCCTTTGAGCACAATAGTATTCCATCACCAACAGATACCACAATTTGTTCAGCCATTCCCCAATTGAAGGGCATCCCCTCATTTTCCGATTTTTTGCCACCACAAAGAGCACGGCTATGAATATTTTTGTACAAGTCTTTTTCCTTATTATCTCTTTTGGGTATAAACCAAGCAGTGCTATGGCTGGATCAAAGGGCAGGTAGTCTTTTAGTGCCCTTTGGGCATAGTTCCAAATTGCCATCCAGAATGGTTGGATCAATTCACAACTCCACCAGCAATGCATTAATGTCCCAATTTTGCCACACCCCTTCCAACATTCATTACTCTCCCCTCCATTTGGTATTTTCTTGACAGAAATAATGGACTTGATTTATCATTTCCTTCTCCAACTGATTTTATAGGTGAGGAAACTGAGACAAACACAGTTAAGTGACTTGCCCAGGACCACACAGCAATAAGTATCTGAAACCAGATTTGAATTCACAAAAATGAGCCTTTCTGCCTCTGAGACTGACACTCTATCCACTGTGCCACCTCACTGCCCTATTGAGAAGTACAGAAACATAAACAAAAATGAAATCAGTCTATAGCAGTGATGGGCAAACTATGGCCCATGGATCAGATGTGGCCCCCTGAAATGTTCTATTGGGCTGCAAGACATTATTCCTAATCTGATGAGTACAATTAGTAGGATACAATACAATGAAACTTTGAAAGAGCTGCCTTAGAAACAGACTGACAGATGAGCATTTCCTTTCCTTTGGCCCCCTCTTTAAAAAATTTTGCCCATCACTGGTCTATAGTCATCCTTAGTCCCAGTTGTCTAGACAACCTGATGGCCAGCTAGTTTGCAAGTTTCCTTTCATTTTTTTTCCATTTCCATTGATTCATTCCTCATCAAAACACTGACCATCAAGTGACACTAGCTCCATTTAATCCAATTTTAGAAAGCCACTTTTCTTCAGCTAATATATTTCTTAAATTTTAAAAAGGGCCTGTGGATGCTTGTTGTTTTTTAGATCAAAGTAGTTTCCTAATATACATGTCCAATTTACTCTTATAACAAAGAAAAATAGCTTAAGAAAACTCCCTAATGCGGCGACTGAGCCAACAACACTCTGTACCTCTAACCCCGTAGCCCACTCCCCATCTCTCTAGCAGGAAAAGAGAAATATGTTTCATTTTCTGTTTTCTAGGATGGAGATTGGCCCCTGGAGCTTTCTCTTAAAATCTGGTGATAACAGCTGCTGGCCAAGCCAAGCAGAAGGCAGCAGACAGAGCGGTAACAGCCGCATTCATTGTTGGCCACCCGCAAGCTCCCTTTTGGGTCAGATGCCAAGCATCTCCTTGAACAGAATGGAATGAAGTCAGGAAAACCCATTAGCAGAGTCAACTCCTATTTACCTGGCTAGCCGTAGAGTTCTCTGGCCCCTGCCGAGAACATCTGGGAGACAAAGCCTTGGCTTTGCCATAAGGGCGTCACTTGTTGTAGAACAGTCTCCCAGAAAGAGCCATTTCCCCCTGAATATCCACTGGTCTGAGCCAAACGACATCACCCACCCATTGCTTTCAGGTGTGTGGGAGCCCCTGAAGCCAGCCGCTCTCTCCAAGCCTCCAGTAGCCGGGGTCCTGGGGTCTCATGATTCATTCTGATTAGGTGCCTGCCTGTGGTGCAACTGCTCGTTTTAAAGGAAAAAAATCCAATACAAAGTGATTTGGCAGAGAAAATTTCCTTTTGTTTGTATTCTGTGACTTGGCCTCATCCGTCTTCCCCTCACTAATCTGTTTGTGTTTTCTTCACTTTGCTTCTGGATAAAGCCGTATTTGATTTCTTAATAGCGTCTGTCATCCTCCAGGTGTCCCAACACATCAGTGGTAATGCGGTGGGATCACTGCAGAGTCCATCCTTGAAAAGCCAGTGCTAGGCTTCAGGCAGCCAGTTGGTCACTTTGAGAGACCCACTGAAGGGTCACTAAGGTCAGGGACTGAGCTGAGTGGGGGTATCGGTGGAGTTTGGTCACTTGGCCAATCTGAGAAGAACAAAAAAGGATTTGTTTTGGGGGTGGGAGGAAGAAGGGACGGATGCCCTACCCTGACCTGGCTAGGGCTATAGCCAGGAAACAGGAAGGTCATGGGTCATGGACCACACTGGACTGAGATTCAAATGGCCTAGGTTAGGTTCTGCCATTAACTAGTTGTGTTACTTTAGAACAGCAATTCCCAAAGTGGGCGCCACCGCCCCCTGGTGGGTGCTGCAGCAATCCAGGAAAGCGGTGATGGCCACACTTTTTTTGTATTACATTCTATTCTGAGTTCAATAAATAGTTTCATAATTTCCAGGGGGTGCTAAGTAATATTTTTTTCTGGAAAGGGGACGGTAGGCCAAAAAAGTTTGGGAACCACTGCTTTAGAAGAATAACTTAGCCTTTCTCTGGGCCACCGATTCCTTATAAGCAAAATGAGGAAGTTAGTCTGAAAGGTAACCTAATTAAAAAGAAAAAGAAAATTGTTTTAGAGACAGAAGATTTGGATTCGAAGCACATTGTTGCCATTTACTGTCTACATGTCCTTGGGAGTCACTTAAACTCTCTAAGTCTTGGTTTCCTCATCTCTATGTAAGGGTGGGTTTCAGAAAGCTACAAGGGCATCAGCCTTGAAGTTTAACAGTTACCCCTAAGGGTAATTCCATCAGGACTCCATGAAAGAAGAAAAAAAAGGTAGGATCGGTGTTTCCCCTCTGGTAGATTCAGTTCCCTAAACTTGTGTCCCACTATTTTAATACACACACACACACACACACACACACACACACACACACACACACACACACATATATAT
>NW_025378511.1:0-1073 GCF_016433145.1 Gracilinanus agilis
AAAATCCAGACAACCGAGCAAACAGAGGAGGAGAACAAACAAGCATCCGGACCCTCCTCAAATAAGGAAAACTCCTCACAAGCTATGGAAGAGTTCAAAACTGAGATTTTGAGGAAAATGGAAGAGATCTGGCAAGAAAATAACAGCTTAAAAGGTAGAATCTTGCAACTGGAAAGTGAGGCTCAGAAATCAAATGAACTGATAAGCAAATTGAACACCAGAAATGACAAGATTGAAAAGGAATACCAAAAGATTATAGCCGAAAACCAAAAAATTATAGCCGATAACCAGTCCCTAAAGGCTAGAGTCGAGCAATTAGAAACCAATGATCTCTCAAGACAACAAGAACAAATAAAACAAAGTCAAAAGACTGAAAAAATAGAAGGAAATATGAAATATCTCAATGAGAGAGTGACAGACCAAGAAAACCGGTCTAGAAGAGACAATTTGAGAATAATTGGTCTTCCAGAAAACCCAGAAATTAATAGAAACCTGGACTCCGTACTAAAAGAAATTATTCAGCAAAATTGCCCTGAAGTCCTACAACAAGAGGGCAATATAGACATCGAAAGGATCCATAGAACACCCACCATATTCGACCCAGAGAAGAAATCGGTTAGAAATATTATTGCCAAATTCAAAAGCTTTCAAGCAAAAGAAAAAATCTTACAAGAAGCCAGAAAGAGACAATTCAAATATCAAGGAGCACCAATCAGGATCACACAAGATCTGGCAGCCTCCATGCTAAAAGACTGTAAGGCTTGGAATACAATATTCAGAAAGGCAAGAGAGCTGGGCCTGCAACCACGGATCAACTACCCATCAAAATTGACTATATATTTCCAGGGGAAAGTATGGGCATTCAACAAAATTGAAGAATTCCAGGTATTTGCACAGAAAAGACCAGGGCTGAATGGAAAGTTTGATATCGAACCACAAAAATCGAGAGAAACCTGAAAAGGTAAATAAGTTACAGAGGGAAAAGAAAGAAAACTTGTAATTTTTAAATTTGCCTTTTTAAGGGCCTCAGTGAGATCTAATTATCTGTATTCCTATGTAGAGAAATGTTATGT
>NW_025378512.1:0-3267 GCF_016433145.1 Gracilinanus agilis
GGGTGTGAGATGTTGATCTAAAACTAATCTCTCCCATATTGTTTTCCAAATTTCCCAGCAGTTTTTGTCAAATAGTGGATTCGTGTCCCAAAAGTTGGGCTCTTTGGGTTTATCATACATTGTCTTGCTGACGTCACTTACCCCAAGTCTATTCCACTGATCCTCCTCTCTGTCTCTTAGCCAGTACCATACCGTTTTGATAACCGCTGCTTTATAGTATAGTTTAATATGCAATGACCCAGGACAGTTCTGAGGAACTTATGGTAAAGAATGCTACCCACATTCAGAGGAAGAACTACAGGAATGGAAACCCAGAAGAATGGCAACTCCTTGAACACATGGGTTGAGGTGGACATGATTGGGGATACAGACTCGAAACTACCACACCAATGCAACTATCAACAATTTGGAAATAGGTCTTGATCAATGACACATGTTAAAACCAGTGGAAATGCGCATTGGCTATGGCGGAGGGGAAGTTGGGGGGGTGAAGGGGAAAGTAAGAGCATGAATCAGGTAACCATGTTAACTTTTCTAAAAAATAAAAAATTTTAAATGAAAAAAAAAAGTATTGAGAGGGGGGAAAAGAGATAGGATCCATGGAACAAAATGCTATAATGGAAGGAAAATCAGTCCAAGAGTGATGGGAGATACTCAAGAATTGAATTCTGAAGACATGAAGAGAAAAATAAGATTTCCATGAGAACAATTTGAATGTATGAGAAACCCACCAACCAAATTGTATTTTAAAATAAATATCCAAAAATGGAATCAACATCAAATAACAAAAAGTTAAAAAATGCCAAAGGTCAGAATGAACTGAGGCCAATGAGGAAAACGAAGTATAACAAAAATAGTAAATTTTTTGTTATAATGGAAAGAGAAACGAGGATCAGAAATGATACAAAACTTTTTCTTTGTGTGTGGTGGTATAAATAACATCTATAAGATCCCTGCTACATAACCTAGACTAGTTTTCCATAAAAAGCTACAAAATTATTTTTAATTATTTCAGAGGACTAAATCTAGAATTACTGATAGAGTTTACTAGTGGCCTGAGTATGAGAGCCCAGAGTCAGGATCTTCTCAGAGTTTGCATAAACTTCTGACTAGGTATACTAACATGGAAAATATTTTGTAAAAGAGTTTCACCTGACTGAATCAATGCTGTATGCTAGCTGATTGTGCTTTTCTATGTTATTATTAAGTAATCTGCAATCACTCAGAGAATGATGAATGTGGGTTACCCAGATTTCAAAATCCATTTGCATACAGATACCCTATATAGATTATCCATCATTATGTAATCTGAGACAGACAGAACAGGCAGGCAATGAGATGGAACTATAGACAAAAGAAGAGGATGAAAATGGGCTGGATTGTTTTCAAGAAATTAGAAAGAGAATGAAACTGGGTTCCAGGTTAAGATGGTGGCAGAGTAAAAAGCAGCTGCTTAACCTCTCCTAACTGAAACATATAGGACTCCTCAAGGGGACATAAAAACAAATCCAAATGAACGAAGGGACCCCACAACAGGGCACAGCATTGAAGGTATGTGGGATCGGGACATTTCCATGCTATAAGGGGGTGAAATAGCTCTACTAAAATGCGAGCTGAGCACCCCACTCACACATACCCCCACCACTTACAAGGCCAAAGCCAGCGCACAAGAGTTAGAGCAAATTTGGGGCATCCATTAAGTCCTTGATAGCTACCTGGGGTCACCAGGGCCTGTTCCTGAGAGCAGTAAGACTTAAGACCCCAAGAGGCTAAAGAACACACAGACTTTGAACACAGACCATGAGCGCAGGCACAGTCTCAGCTGCAGACACGGATTCTGAGCACAGGCATGGACTATGGGTGGGGACTGAGTGCAGAGGGGTGCAAGACTGTGGAAGCAGAGCCCTGAGACTGTTAAAGGAGCTTCAGACAGAGGAACAAGCAAGGGGACCACCAAGAGGCTTGACCCTGAGAACAATTAGACCTGAGATCTCAGGAGCCTAAAGAGCTCAGACAGACCCTGGGCGTGAGGATAAAACTGAGAGGGCACGCAGCTCACAATGGCAAGCCAGAGACAAAAAACCCCAGAAGAGAAAGATCAAGAAGAAATCTTTAACACACAACAACTTTTACACAGAAAAAATCCAGACAACAGAGCAAACAGCAGAGGAGAACAAACAAGTAATCATATCCAAACCTTCCCCCAAAAAATGAAAACTGGTCACAAGCTATTGAAGAGTTCAAATCTGAGATTATGGGAAAGATGGTAGAGAACTGGCAAGAAAATAACAGTTTAAAAGGCAGAATTTCGCAATTAGAAAGTGAGGTTCATAAATCAAATGAATTGATAAGCAAATTGAAGACCAGAAATGACCAGCTGAAAGACTTGAAGAACCAAACAGACCAGATTCAAAAGGAAAACCAAAAGATTATAGCCAAAAACCAGTCTCTAAGGCTCTAGAATTGGGCAATTAGAAAAAGATGCCCACAAATCAAAAGACTTGATAAGCAAATTGGAGACCAAAATTAAACAGCTGGAAATCAGGATAGATCAAATCGAAAAGGAAAATCAAAAGAATATAGCAGAAAACCAGTCTCTAAAGACAAGAATTGGGTGAGTAGAAGCCAATGATCTCTCAAGACAACAAGAACAAATAAAGCAAAGTCAGAAGACTGATAAAATAGAAGGAAACATGAAATATCTCACTGAGAAATTGACAGATCAAGAAAACAGGTCTAAAAGAGATAATGTGAGAATCATTGGTCTTCCTGAAAAAAGCAAAAATTAAACAAATCACTGGTTTAAAAGGAAATAGCCTAAGAAAAAGGGGTAGAACTAAGAGAGGATACAAAATGTTGGGGAATACACAACTGATAATTATAACTCTGAATGTGAATGGGATGATTGATTATACTAAATTAAAAAGCTTTTGTACAAACAAAAACAATGCAGCCAAAATCAGAAAGGAAAAAACAAATTGGGAAAAAATATAACAAAAAACTCTAACAGGAATTTAATTACTCAAATATACAAGGAGTTCAATCAATTGTATAAAAAATCAAGCCATTCCCCAATTGGTAAATGATCAAGGGGCATGAATAGGCAATTTTCAGATAAAGAAATCAAAACTATCAATAAGCACATGAGAAAGTGCTCTAAATCTCTAATAATTAGAGAAATGCAAATCAAAACAACTCTGAGGTATCACCTCACACCTAGCAGATTGGCTAAAATGAGAGAAGGGGAGAGCAATGAATGTTGGAGGG
>NW_025378514.1:0-3022 GCF_016433145.1 Gracilinanus agilis
TGTGTGTGTGTGTGTGTGTGTGTGTGTGTGTGTGTGTGTGTGTGTGTACCTTGGTAGTGGGTGGGTGGATTTTCTCTGGCATTTTTCTTTTGAGAAAAAATCTCTAAAGCACTTGAGGAATGACAAATTTAAATGCTGGGTGGCATTGAAACAGTCAAATTGTTGAACATAGAAAGGTTGGAGCTGTAGAGAAAATAATGAGACTCCTATTTCTTTTTGAAAAAAATTGAGCCTTAAAATTAGGTTTGTCTTTTTAGAAATTCAGAAGTTATGAATACCTACACAATATAATGTATTTTTAATACAACTGTTAATTAAACCTTGAAATTTTAAAGGAGATATAATTTTAAAAACAATTTTATTCAGCTGAAATATCCCTTTAATCGGTTGAAAGGCTGGCCATATTTATTGAATATAGTATTTAGTTGTAGAATATGCTATTCTTTGAAAAAATAACTTTGGTATTAGGGCAATGGTTAAAGAGGTTGTAGTTTACAGTCCTTTGATAAAATGTGAGTAGAGGAAATTAAAATAAATCTCCTCTCTTCAAATAAAAATGAATTCCAGCAGGGGAATTCGTTCTTTTTTGAATTAAAAAAAAATTAAAGACAGTAGATTCCACTAAGAAAATGAGAAGACTTGCACTGGTCAATGTATTATTAGCCTGTGAAAGTTATTTTAATCTTTAAATCTCATCTGATTGTTTTCAGTTCAAAAAAATCAAAAGGACAATATTTGAAACCCATACTGATTCTGTTTTTCTGGGCTGGTTTTTCCCTAATCAAATCTAGTTTTTTAATCTAGTTGGTCCTGTCCTAATGGAAATAACATATAGTTAGGAATGGAGGGAGGAGAATCACCACCATCCCAGAACCCAGAATTATAACATTTTTTTGTGTCAGAGCCCCCTTTGGCAAACTGATGGCATCCTGACAACCTCAGAATAATGCTCTCTGATGCATTAAAATAAACTGCATGGGATTATAAAGAGAAGCAATTTTGAAATAATGATGTAATTTTTTTTCCTATCAAAACTCATCGATTTCCTGAACTCTATCCCCAGAACACTTGGTATCCTAGAGATCACAGGTTATGCGCCCTGTAAATGTATTAAGCAAATGTATTATACCCTGTTCATAACTCATCAGCAACTTCTTTCCATCTCCTGGATAGTCCACACCCAAGGTGATAGAATAGCAAATATGGTCAGCCCTGCAGGAGTAGAAGCGCAGATCATCGCGCGCTGGCTAGAGGATGCCTGACATTAAGCCACCCTTCCCCCCCCCCACCCCCCAGAGGCAGGGGTCTGCAGCAGCTGACCTCCCCTCAGGTGCCTTAGGGTTCTCTGCTTCCCTGATCCCTGCGCTGAAGCAGAAAGGTTTCCGACTTCTCCGAGACAGAAGGTAGCTGGGGATTTACTAAATATTTCTAAAGAATGCAATTGATTCCTTGCTGTGACTCCCCAGGTATGTGGGAGACGTTTTGTTAACTGCCTGCTCCCAGGGAAGCAGGGAGGACAAGGAGGCTGACCGTTTCTTTTGTGTTTCAATGTCAGCTTCCTAAGCACGGGGAGCTGATTGTTCTCCGCATTCTGTTTTGTCCTAATTTTGTGTTTTGTTTTGCTTTGCCTTTTTTTTTTTAATTCTGATGGGACCAAACAGGAGTTTTGAGATGTTGTGGAGGGCCAGGCTTCCGTCAGGATTTGCCAGAAATTTTTCCTTTTTGTAATCATTCATTTGCTGAATGTCTGCCAAGGGAGATGAAATATTCTGTATTCTCTATGGGAGGCAAAATTCAATAAGACATAATCCCTGCCCTCACAGGGTTTACACTCTATTAGGGCAGATAAGATAGGTAGGTAGACCACACAAAGCAGGGCACTTTAAATATTGTAATGAGCCTTAAAAAAAATAAAATCCATGCGGATTCAAGCAGAAATGGACAGAAAGCCCTCTTAAAGAAGCAGAGTTTGGGAAGTGGATGAATGGTACACAGATCAGGAATAAGGCCCCATCTCCCTCCCACCTATGTGTAGGGTCATTTCTTTTTTTATGAGTCTTTCATTTGTACAAAAAGTATTTATTAAATTTAAAAACCCATAGTGGATATCATAAGGGCTATAATTAACAAACATTTAATAAGCACCAGCTCTGCTCAGGTCACTGGGGGGAAATCCAAGGATAACGAAGACCTGTTCCCTGTCCTCCAAAAGCTTATAATCTAAAAAGAGTGATAAATATGCACATAGATCAGAAACCTACAAATCAGAAGATGATAAATTCAAGAGGCCCCCTGGGAGCAATAATGGATGAAATAACATTTAAGAAAGGCCTTCAAAGAGTAGATGATGGTGGAAGGTATTTGAAATGGGAAGAAAAGCTGATCCTTTAAGAAAAACACCACAGATTTGAAGTCAGAGGACCTCATTTATTGAAACCTCACTTCAACACTTCTTATTGTGTGACCTTGGGGAAAATCACAACTTTCTAAATCTGTTTTCTCATCAACTAAACTTGAGGTCAGAAGGATTGGACAGGATGATCTCTATTGTCCTACCTCTAAATCCTATTAAATAAGAGCACAGACAAGAAACATATAAATGATTTATTTGGTGGGATTGGTTTTTATATGATTATTCCTAGGTTTTGCATGATAATACTTGTATAACCCAGATCAAATTGCTTACCATCTCCAAGAAGTAGAACAGAAGAGAGAGAGAGAGGAAGACAATTTGGATCATATCACTTCAGAAAATTTATGTGGAAAATTTTTAGTACATGTAATTAGTCAAATAAAATATCTTCTAAAAACATATAAATGAGAAAGCACCTTACAAGTTCTTCTTTCTCTTTAGAATAGATTCTAAAGCCAACATCTCTCTAAAGGTGCCCTAGTTAGATAGATACAGTAAAGTAGCAGTAAAGGAAAAAACTACTGGATTTTCCCATTGAGATCATCTCCAACCAACTCTAACACTCTCACTCTCTCTCTCTCTCTCTCTCTCTCTCTCTCTCTCTCTCTC
>NW_025378515.1:0-6791 GCF_016433145.1 Gracilinanus agilis
TGAACTCAGCAAGATGAGTCTTCTTGACTCCAGACCTGGCACTCTGTCCACTGACCCACAAAGCTGCTCCAGGAAAATACCTTAGATATCAGTTGACGCCATTCTCTTCTTCCACTTTTAGAGAAGCAACTAGGTGCCTCAGTGGATAGAGCTAGTGCAACTGGCCTGGAGTCAGGAAGATCTGAATTCAAATCCCATCTTAGATACACAATGGCTATATAATCCTGGGCAAGTCACTCAACATCTGCCTTAGTTTTCTTATCTGCCAAATAAAGTCAACAATAGTATCTACCTCCCAGGTTTGTTCTGAGGATTGAATGAGATTATAATTTAAACCCCTTAGCACATTTGGTATGCTTAGTAAATGCTATATTGCATAAATATCATTATTATTAGGGAAGTTAAGGTGTTGCACAGCCTTGGAAGCCATCTAATCCAACCCCCTCACCCTGTAGATGAGGAATGTGAGACCCAGAGAGGGACATTATCTGAGTGTCAAAGATGAGATTTGAACCCAGATCCTCCATACCAACTTGCAAAATCACATAATCCTCATTTTGACCAGCCCCAGACACAGGAACATATTTCGCTTATTTTATCAACTATGAAGTGACTAGAGTCTAGCCATCCTGGGCATGGCATCTAGTCTCGCATCCTGCACCTCTTCCATTTTTTGATCAGGATTTTATTTGATCAGGAAATAATCATCAAGCGGTCATTATCCCTGCTCCTGGGAAGAATAGGACAATTTACTGCGGCACAAATCTAACCATAGTCTCTGGGACTACCCAGACCAAGGATCCATCCCCGCCGGCCACCATTTTGCCATCTGAGCCTTGTATCTCCCTGGTGGAATATAAGCTCCTTGAGGTCAGGACCTTCTCGTTTTTGCCTTTGCTGTCCCAGGCACTGGTTTGGTGCTCAGTAAATATTGATGGATGGATCTGTTGACTCGCTAGAGGCCACACAGGTAGAAAAATGGAGATTCACATCCAGACCTTCTGTGATCCTGACAGTGCTGAGCATATGTTGGGAGGAAGGAGGAGGGAGAGGTGGGGATGAGACAGATGCCCAAATGACAGCTTCCTGGAAGATATTTTCAAGACAGATCCCCAAATCCCCAGCTAGTCTCTTGTGATCTTAATTTGCGGCTTTGTCTGATCAGACTTGTTTCCCTCCATGTATTCCTCGGGCTGTTTATTTGGGTAAAGGATATTCTCCTGGCTTTCATGTCTGAGTGGTTTCCTCCTGCGCTCAGTACACTGTGAGGTCTTCTGCAGCACTCAAGGGTTTGAGGGGAGGGATGTTATTTTTATCCTATGTATAGGCAGCAGTTTGGGGGAAGAGGCAAAGAAGGCCGTTGGCCATGCCCACAGCCATTCTGCAAAAGCGGCAGAAAGCCCCACAGATCTTGCTAAAACTTTCCGCAGATTTCCTTTGACTTTGGCTAATAAGATTTTTCCTCCAGAAGGAACTTTCCATTGTTTGTTTTAAAAGTGAAATGGGCATTTTTTCCAACCACAGAGATGATGCTAAAGGAGCCTGTAATTTCTACAGATCCAAGACTATAACTTAAAATAACAAGAAAAGGAAAATGACTTTCCAATTAAAATTGGTCTCTTTCTCCTCTATCTTTGTCTTGTTTTTCCATCTAGGGATATCAGACATTTTTCTTCTTCCTCCCTTCCTGTACCTTTCAGAGCTAAAGAAAATGGCATAATGGACCGAATTGGCCTGGTT
This sequence comes from Gracilinanus agilis, assembly GCF_016433145.1. Taxonomy (NCBI): domain Eukaryota; kingdom Metazoa; phylum Chordata; class Mammalia; order Didelphimorphia; family Didelphidae; genus Gracilinanus; species Gracilinanus agilis. The sequence goes on from NW_025378515.1 coordinate 1,741, forward strand.
ACAAGGCTGGGGGTAAAATAGGCTTAACTGCCCTGATTATCAAGCCAGTACAATGAGGTACAAAAGGGCTGACTGGCACTGACCACTGGTAGGGTTACAGTGAGCTAGTGGTGGGCCTGGTATCTGAAAGTCCTCATTTTCCTTCTTTCTTTTGTTTTTTTAAACCCTTACCTTAGAGTCTTAGAATCAATTCTAAGTATCAGTTCCAAGGCAGAAGAGCAGAAAGGGCTGGGGAATTGGGGCTGAGTGAAAGCTCCCATTTTTCTAGGCTATTTTAGGTCCCAAACCTGTTCTTACCAGGTCCCAATACTGTTGATGAATTTACAAAGGACTTCAGACCGAGCTGGACTCGCCACTCAAGTTCGTTACCGGTCCTTATATTTCAACTTCCCGCCTTTGCAGCCCTTGGCTGGAAAGTTTATGAGAACTGGCTTATTCTTGGGTACTTAGGCTGCCAAGGAGATTGGAACCAGGGAGTCTGTAAGTGCAAGTTTTTTTGTACCTTGGAGTAATTATATCTGAGTTATGGGAGGTTTGTGGTAAAAGTGGCTCTTGTTTCCAATGGTCTGACTCTCTTTCCATCTGTAGAGCTACATTTCTAGCCATTGCTACTATGAAGCAGATGAATGCATGCCAGTCCATAATCCAATATGGAATTGTCTTTCTCCTCTGGTCTCCCATTTGGAAATGAGCTTGGATTTTTTTTTCACATGGCACTAGTACATTTTTACATTTCCCTTTAATGATGGTGAAGAATTGGATATAGAAGAAGAAATCATGGGTGATGTAATAGAATGAGCATAGGACAGACGGGTGAGAGCTCTGAGTCCAATCCTGGCTCTGGCACTTATCCACTGTGGGACCCTGGACAAGTCACATTGCCTCGCTTAGCCTAATTTTTGCTGTCTCTAAAATGAGGATAACAGGACGTCTGCTACCTGCCTCATGAAGCTATTGAGAAGAAAGCATTCCGACAATAATGAAGCACTGCAGGAAAGCAAGCCATTATGACTATATTTCTCTTGAATAATGACAAGAATGAATATAGAATAAAGAGGAGTTTGATGTAGTAGGGAGAATACTGCGAAGGAGGTCTGAATTCTAATAGGTCAGGTGCTTTGAGGTGTTTTTGTAAAACCTTCTTTCTTAGAATTGCTACTAAATATTGGTTTCAAGGAAGAAGAGTGGTAAGAGCTAGATAATGGAGGTTGAGTGACTTGACTAGTCACAGAGCTAGGAAGTGTCTGAGGCCAGATTTGAACCCGGGACTTTTCTGTCTCTAGGCCCAGCTCTCTATCCACTGAGCCCCCCCAACCTTGGTGTTTCTCATTTGTAAAATGAATAGATTGAACTGAATTTTCCCATTGGATTTCTTCTCCTTTTATCCTCTCTCTTCAACTCCATGCTCTCTGGCAAATGTGGCTTTTCTTCCTCTTGGAATCACAGGATAGTTAGTGTGATGGGGTGTGGAGAGAAGAGTGGTTAGGGTAGTCCTTGAACCCATGCCAAGCAGCATGCTCAGTGCTGAGCCTGTACTCTAACCACTGCATAGACTCACAGCACAGAACTTGAGAAGTGGAAGAGGGGAGAGAATAAGCCTTTATCTAGCACCTACCATATGCCAATTATTTTCCAATATTATATCATTTTGTCCTGACAATACCATGAGGTAGGTTCCATTGTTATTCCCATTTTGCAGATGAGGAAACAGGAAAATAGCAGTTAAATATTTGTCCAGGGTAGCACAACTAGTGTGTCTGAGGCCAGATTTGAACTCAGACATTCCTGTTTCCAGCCCAAGCATTCTATCCACTGTGCCTCCTAGGGCCATCAAAACCCATTTAGTCCAATCCATAGGGGAAGGAATCCCCATATAACATGCCCAAGCAGTCTAGTTTTTCTTGAAAACTTCCAAGGAAGAGGGATTCACCATGTTTCAAAGCAGTTCATTCCACTTTGGGGCAATTCTAATTATTTATCCTGATGTAGCACCCCATCCGGTTGGCTTTGGGAAGTTCTCTGAAGGACAACTTCCTCATGTCATGTATGACATCCTTGAAGGAACTCTGGGGAGAGAGATGGAGTTTGAGAGAGGCAGAAAGAGAGAAGAGAAAGCTCAGGCTTAGAAAGGTGAACCAGCTGTCTCTTGGAGCAGAGGCATATGGGAAAAATTAGCACCCAAAGTTAGCATCTTGATTCCTAAGAGTGACTTTTTCAGGTGAGAGTGTTCTTTCCTTGACTGAACTCATAGTTCAGCTTGCTTGAAACTAATTACCACTATCTAATTACCAATTACTGTTTCAGCCCTTGCTTCAATAGATATGTTTGTTTGATATCCATGAATGTTTTTTATGTCAGAAGTGCTTTGTGGGAGGAGAGCTAAATTGGCAGAGATTAAGCTGGTATTCTGGTCTGAAGCAGGACTATTTCCCATGTGGAGCAACCATAGAAAGCAGTTTTTAACCTGACACTCCAAAGAATATTGTTCCTCTAGTCTTTAAATATCCTTTTCCCCTTTGCTTCTCTTGGAACATGGGAGAGTGAAAGAGTTCTTGTCCAGTCACAGATATTATGCTCCGTATCCACAAAGGTGTAACTCCAGTTTACCAAGTGATGGGGGAAGGCATTCCAGATCACACTGAACATAAATCCCTGCTACTTGTGTTCTGTGTCCTTGCAGCCTGGCTCATCCTGCTACACCGACGTGAGCTGCAATTTGTCTCTGCAGATTTTGCCCGTTGTCCTTGGATTGGAGGCTACGGGTTGGTCCTTTTATGCTATCTTTTCTCCATCCAGAGCTGCCTATTCAGGAGGTCTTAAAGGCCAAGACAATATTCCTTTCTCTTTCTTTCTCTAGGGACCTAGAGAGGTGAAGGACCAATTTCGATCAATTCCAAGTGTTCCACTTTCTGGGAGCTTCAACTTTTTTTTTTAATCCAAATTTTATAAAACAAGCTTTTCCACAAACAAAGAAAAAGAAGATTGTACATAATTTAAATCCCAAATCTCTTATATGTTTAGCTTACTTTTCTTCTTCAATTCCATCCACAGGCATCCCAGCCCCTCCTCACCCTCCCTGAATCATGGAAGATATCATTCAGGAGACCGACATGTTCATTCAAATAAAGCCTTTCATGTTTTCACCTTTCAGTTCACTCTTTGGATGGAACATTCACAATTTATTCTTCGAGTATTAATTCTGTGGTTCTGTATAACATCCTCTTGGTTGGGATCCTCAAGTTTGGGGAGCTTTTGGGAGCTCCACAGGGATTCGTGGCTCATCAGTTTGTTTGAGTTCTTTTTTTAGCTAAACCTGCTTGTCCTACTACCAAATCTGCATTTGGAATGTCCTGTGGTTTTGTAGGGATCTGGTAGAGAAAAATGAGATGACTATGTGATAACAGGAGCAGCTTGGTGGCACAGTTGATAAAGTGCTGGGCTTGGAGTCAGGAAGATCTGAGTTCAAATCCAGCCTTAGACACTTAGTAGTTATATATTTCAGCCTGTTTGCCTCATTTTACTCATCTGTAAAATTAATTAGAAAAAGGGATTGTAAGCCATTCCAGTATCTTTGCCAAGAAAATCTCAAATGGGGTCACAAAGAGTCAGATTTGACTGAAATGACTGAACAACACCAACAGATGTGATCATCGAGATCTTGGGGAAATTTTGTCTGGATCCCCAACTACCAAAGAATTGCAGAATTGGACTGAAGGTGTTATTTAGTCCAGTTTCTACCCGAAGCGGGGATTTCCTCCTACAATATTCCCTGCAAATACTGCTCTAATCTCTGCTTAAGGACCTCCACTGCAATATCCACTACCTCCAAAGGGAATTCATTTCACTCTTGATCAGTTGGAAGTGTCAGAAAGTTTTCCCTTACACAATGCTAAATTTTATATCTCTCATAAACTCCATACATTGGACTTACTTCTTTCCTCTGAGACCAGGAAGAATGAATCTTAGCCCTTTTCTGGAGTGATAGCCTTTCAAATGGTTGAAGACATTCATGGCCTTCCTCAGTCTTCTCTTTTTTAAGCTAAATATCTCCAATTCCTTCAGCGAATTCCTGGAGGGCTTGATTTCCTGACCCAAGTCTCCTATGTCTCCTTTCTGCTTTGGGTTAATATCCAGTTAAACTTAGAAGCCAGTGTTTTTTGTTTTTTTTTAACTCAAGCACAGCATTCTGGAACACTTCCATATTAAGTCAATATGGAAGTTCAAGAAATGGAGGAACTTTAAAGAGACAATATGGCCTAGGGGATAGGACTTAGTATTGGACTTAGAATCAGGAAAGGCATGGATTTCCATTCTATCTCATATATTTACTAGCCATGTGAATCTGAGGAAGTCAGAGACTCCGGAGACTTTCTGAGACTTAGTTTTCTCATTTTTTTTAAACCCTTACTTTCCATCTTAGAATCAATACTATGTATTGGTTCTAAGGCAAAAGAGTGGTAAGGGCTAGGCATTGGGAGTCAAGTGACTTGCCTAGGGTCACACAGCTAGAGTTTTCTCATTTTTTAAAATTAGAATCATTCTGGAGCCTAACTCAAAGGGAAGACTTTAGTGAGATGGTTCAGTGGATAAAGTATAGGTCTGGAATCAGCTATCCTCTTCCTGAATTCAAATCTGGCCTCAGACATTTACTAGCTGTGTTACCCTGGGCAAGACACATCCCTCTGTTTGTCTCAGTTTCCTCATCTGGAAAAAGAGTTGGAGAAAGAAATGGCAAACCACTCCAGTATCTTTGCCAAGAAAACCCTAAAAGCAGTCATGAAGAATTGGATGCTACTAAAAAATGACTGGATAACAACAAAAGTAGAGAGATATTGATAACATCAATGACATGTTATTTTGACTGGGTGGGGGCCAGGACTGAATTTCTTGGATTATGTGCAGCTATGAAAGCTTGTCAGTGATTGTGGGGAAAAGCAAAATACAAGATATAAAGAAGAAAAACATGGATATTCGCCTCTGGGCTTCCCACAGGGTTAGCTCAATCTATCATCATCATCATCATCATCATCATCATCATCATCATCATCATC
>NW_025378516.1:0-2793 GCF_016433145.1 Gracilinanus agilis
GGTTGCCTCGAGATGTCTCAGGGGGAGTAATCGGGCTTGGCATCTCCGAGGCTGTGCCAGGCACAGTCATGCCAGCTGGGAGTTAGCTGGGGCAGGTCCTGCCACGCTGGATGGGACACCAAAGCTGGCAAGAGCCCATCACTCTGAGCATGGCTGGCCACCAGGTAGTGAACTGCATGAAAGGTATAGAGTGCTCCTCTTGAGGGCTGAAGACCTGGGTTCAAATTTCACCAATGATATCTCCTAGCTAGGAAACCCTGAGCAATTCCTTCCACAGCCAGAATCTGAGTTTCCTTCACTGTAAAATGGGAATAACCATCTTCATAGCTCCTTCCCCATGGAGTCTGTGGCCAGCTCCAGTGAGGCAAATTCTTGGCCAATGCAGAAGGACCATAGAAATGTCAGAGAAGAGAAGAGCTGGTAGAAATCTGAGCCAAATGAACTTGTTTCTCCTCTTCCCCGCCAGACCAAGCAGCAGAAAGAAAGGCTGAGCCATACCAAGGAGGCCCCATTTATAATTGATGAACTTGTGTCTTGGGAGAGAATGGATGGGAATTCTTCTGAATTATTCCCCAGGACCCAGCAGTGCTCTGCGCACTTTTATGGATGTCTATAAATTATGTAAAGAAAAGAGGCACAGCCCATGAAGCTGGCCGAAAAGAAGAACCAGGATAGGGAAGCTGGTGGCTCAGAGGACTGAGAGCCAGCCTAGAGATGAGAGGTCCTGGGTTCAAATCTAGCCTTGGCCATTTCCTAGCTGGGTGACCCTAGGTAAGTCACTTAACCCCCATTACCTAACCCTTACTCTTCTTCTTCCTTGGAACCAAAATATAGTATTGCTTCTAAGATGGAACATAAGCTTTATTGAGAGAAGTGGAAGAGAGAGAGAGAGAGAGAGAGAGAGACAGAGAGAGAGAGAGAGAGAGAGACAGAGAGAGAGGAAGAGAGATGAGCACATTGTTGGATAGGCCTGGCTCTAAGCCTGACCCTCTGATGGAAACAGGAATTATGGCTCCAATTAAATGCCCAGACATTCCATCTCATTCCAGTTCTCCGTGCTGCCTCAGGGAAGAACCCATTTTTTCCCACCCGCATTCAGATGCCTCCTGCGTGCTAGGCCTGGTAGCAGTTACAGGAGCCCAGCGTTTTTGCTTCCTCTGTGGCCCAGGCCCTCCAAAGGGATCGGGTCCCCCCCCCCACTGAGAACAATTTCCCCCAGCACGGTGCTGTAATAACAGCAGTCATAAGACACCCATGAGCACCATTCTGCATTAAATACTCTGAATTACTTCCCAAGTACTAAGAATATCCTTTCTTCCAGGCAGCGTTTAATTTTAGGCATAATTCATCTCTCCAAGATGGATCATGTGATGAAACACTGGGAGGGACCATCCCATCCGCCTCCCGCCTGCAAAGATGGAAAGAAAGAGCCGGAGGCATTCCCGAACTTGTCCAAGGTCTCACAGCTGGTGGCTAACATTCCACTCAACGACTGGCTGCGTTTGAATGATTCAAACACGAACATGAGTCAATCCTGACCCTCGAGGAGATTTTACTTTAACAGAGACAACAGTGTGGGAAAACACAGGAACACATGTGAATCTAGCTTTCTATGTGCCAGGCACTACAGAGGATACAGAGAAAGGGCAGGAATTGAGATCACTTGGGAAAGCCTAAAGGGAGAAGAGAGAAGGACCAGGACATTCCCGGGGGAATCTCGTGCATTGTGGACATCACTCAGATGGACCCTCAAAGGAGGCCGAGGAGGAGGAGGAAGCAGGCAGATTGGAGATTCAGGAAAGGACCAAGGGGGGAGAGAGCATCTAAAGGGAGCAGCTGATAGACAATATCACAGAACACAGGTAGCTCAGGAAGGGTGAGGATGGAGCAAAGATCATTCTATTTGGCACTTCCGAGGTCCCTGGGAGCCATGGAGTGAAGAGTTTTTATTCAATGGCACAGTCAGAAGCCAAACGGCCCAGGGTTGGGATGGGAGGGAAGGCAAAGGAAGTGGACACACCAATTCCAGATGACCTTCCCATGGAGTTTAACCACATAATGAAAGAGAGATGTAAGGTAATGGCCAGCAGGGAGGCACAAATCGAATGATATTAGTTGTTTGTTTTTGAGGTTGGGAGAGACATGGCTTGTTGAGAGGCAGAAGGGAAGCAGTCAGGAGATAGGGAGGGACTGAAGATAAGAAGAAGACATAGTAAGTGTGTACACGGTCTATCTTCTCAACTCCAGCCTTGCTCTGCCAACTACCTATCCCATAGTCTTCACATGATGTCCTCCAGACATCATCTCAATCCCAAAATGACCAAAACAGAAATGGGCATCTTTTCCCCAAATGTACCCCAACCCCATTACTGCAGAGGATCTCAAAATTTATCTGGTCACCTTAATTAGCAGCCTCCATTGTGGCCACCCTCAACTCTTTACTCTCACTTGCCTCACATTTCCAGTTTCCAAAAGTTGTTTCTACTGTTGTTGAAAAAATATCTCTTCTTTCTTTCTTCCTTCCTTTCTTTTTTCTTTTCCTCTCATTTTTTCTTCCTTCCTTCCTTTCTCTTTCTTCTCCTTTTCTTTCTTTCTTTCTTCCTTCCTTTCTCTTTCCTCTCCTTTTCTTTCTTCCTTTCCTCACCTTTTCTTCCTTCCTTCCTTTCTCTTTCCTCTCCTTTTTTTCTTTCTTTCTTCCTTCCTTCCTTCCTTCCTTCCTTTCTTTCTTTCTTTCTTTCTTTCTTTCTTTCTTTCTTTCTTTCTTTCTTTCTTTCTTTCTTTCTCTCTCACTCT
>NW_025378517.1:0-1229 GCF_016433145.1 Gracilinanus agilis
ATATGATACAAATTCACTTGGGAGCATCACTGGATTCACTATAGCTTTTTCCTATCATGCATTTTCTTAATCAGCAGATATTAAAAGTACAATTACTACTGCATGGGATTGGAAGATGTTTTTTGAAACCAAATGAGAGTCCTCATTCTTGAAAATGTTGAGAAACCACTAAAAGAGAGTGAGGGAGAGAAGGAAAGAATGGGCAGAGGGAGAAAGGAACAGAGAAAAGGAGGAAGGGAAGAAAGAGAAATATCAGTGACGATTTTTCCCTCCTTTCCCTCCTGTAAGATACTGCATTCCCCTAACAAAGATAAGCACTGATTTGGAGACAGGAATGTCATGTCTTATATGCAGACAAACTCCAAACACATAAAAATGTTGTTTCTTTTCTTAGAAAGCGGGCAAATTAAAAATCCCCAGATGAAAAATAAATTAGAAATACTAAAAATCAAGGGAGAAATTAATAAAATCGAAAGTAAAAGTACAATTGAATTAATAAATGAAACTAGAAGCTGGTACTTTGAAAAAACAGATAAAATAGATAAAGTACTGGTCAATCTAATAAAAAAAGGAAAGAAGAAAACCAAATTGACAGTATCAAAGATGAAAAGTGAGACCTCACCTCTAATGAAGGGGAAATTAAGGCAATCATTAAAAACTATTTCCACAATTATATGGCAATAAATATAACAATTTAGGAGATATAGACAAATATTTACAAAAATATAAATTGCCTAGATTAACAGCAGAAGAAATGGAATACCTAAATAATCCCATATCAGAAAAAGAAATTGAACAAGCCATCAAAGAACTCCCTAAGAAAAAATCGCCAGGGCCTGATGGATTCACAAGTGAATACTATCAGACATTCAAAGAGCAACTAATCCCAATACTATACAAATTATTTGATATGATAAGCAAAGAAGGAGTACTACCAAATTCCTTTTATGACACAAATATGGTACTGATTCCAAAGCCAGGGAGATCAAAAACAGAGAAAGAAAACTACAGACCAATCTCCCTAATGAACATAGATGCAAAAATCTTAAACAGGATATTAGCAAAGAGACTCAAGCAAGTAATTAAGAGGATCATCCACCATGATCAGGTGGGATTTATACCACGAATGAAAGGATGGTTCAACATTAGGAAACCATCCACATAATTGACCATATCAACAAACTAACAAACAAAAATTACATGATTATCTCAATAGATGCTGAAAAAGC
>NW_025378518.1:0-5985 GCF_016433145.1 Gracilinanus agilis
TGTCTCTGTCTCTCTCTCTGTCTCTGTCTCTCTCTCTCTCTCTCTCTCTCTCTCTCTCTCTCTCTCTCTCTCTCTCTCTCTTCCCTTCCCTTCCCTTCCCTTCCTTTCCCTTCCATCTTAGAGTTAATATTGTGTATTGGCTCCAAGGCAGAAGAGTAGTAAGGGCTAGGCAATGGGGATCAAGTGACTTGCCCAGGGTCACACAGCTGGGAAGTGTACCTCCCATCTCTAGGCGTGGCTCTCAATCCACTGAGCTACCCAGCTGCCCCCTTTTGTCTTTCTTTGTTGCCCTAGCACTTAGTGCAGGATCTGACCTAATTGGCACTTAATAAATATTTCTTGGGGGCAGCTAGGTGACTCAGTGGATAGAGCCAGCTCTAGAGACAGAGATTCAAATCTGACCTCAGACATTTTCTAGCAGTGTGACCCGGGCAAGGCACTTAACACTCATTGTCTAATTCTTGCTGCATTTCCGTCTTGGAATGAATTGATTCTATGACAGAAGGGAAGATTTTAAAAACAAACCCCAAACCCTCCAAAACCAATCTGGTTATGGTCATAAGACACAAACACAAATACTGTAATTATGCATTAACTCCTTTTGATAGGAATAAAATGAGTGAGATTTGAAGGAGAGGATCAAGAAGAATTGTGAGTGCATCAAAGAAAGCTTCTTGAATGGAGGGTGTGACAATGGGAGCCTTTAAAGGCCAGTGGGGAAGAAAAAGCAAAGGACTCTGGGCACTGGTAACCACGTGGGAAAAAGCAAGCAAGCCCTAGTAAGCCAGAGCATACTCAGATGTGGAAAACTTCAGTTTTCCTGGAGATAGAGTGTAGGGAGAAGGGAACTGTGAGCTGAAGCTGGACAGAAAGGGCAATGCCAGGTTGAGGAGAGATTTGAATGCCAGATGGAGGAATTTTCACTTAACAATATGACGAATGATAAAGAAAATGTGTACACATGAAAAGATAATGACATAAATGGTATTAGCGTAACAAGGGGGAAGGGGGCTTGAAACACCCTGAGCACTAGTGTCCTCCCCAAATGTCCTTAAGTAATAAAATATTATAATATGTAATTAATATAATAATCTATTAAATATATAAGAAGTACATATTATTGATAATTAACCAAAACTATTTTAAAAAATGATACTTTATCAACTAAACATCATAATAAGTTTCCATATAAGTTTTCCAGTTATATGATCCAAATTGTCTCCCTCTCTTCCTTCCAGAGCTGGCCAGCAATTCAATCTGGGCTATACATGTTTTGTCATACAAAATACATTTCCATATTGTTCATTTTTGTAAGAAAATACTCATAAAATAAAACAAATAAACAAAAAACCCAAATAGTGAAAACCCTAAATGGGAAAAATCACATGCTTTGATCTGCATTCTAACTCCAACAGTTCTTTTTCTGGAGGTAGATGGCATTCTTTGTCTCAAGTCCTTAAGAATTGTCCTGGATCATTGTATTGCCAATAATAGCTAAGTCTATTACAATTGATCATTCCACAGTATTGCTGTTACTGTGTACAATGTTCTACTGGTTCTGCTTATTTCACTCTGCATCAGTTCATGTAAGTCTTTTCAGCTCTTTCTGAAATCATCCTGTTCACCATTTCTTACAGCACAATTGTATTTCATCACCAACATATAACATAATTTGTTCAGCTATTCCCCAATTGATGGCCATCCCCTCAATTTCCAATTCTTTGCTACCACAAAAAAGAGCAGCTATAAATATTTTTGTACAAGTAGGTCCTTTCCCCTTTCAAAAAGAATATTTCAAATAATTCATTTTCTTGATGGCAGGGACACTCATTCTACTGACATGGGACACAACTCATCTACCACTTAGTAGAAAGTCTGAGAGTTTCTGTAGGCCAAAAAAAAATCACAGTGCAACCAAACGAGCGAGAATCTACAAATTACTAGGCCTATTCTCAGATGACAGACTGGTATTCTATCACTGGCCACATACTAAAAACCTATCCATGTTGATAAGACCTGTTAGAGCTTGTATTCTGCTTGCATAATCTTTGAAAATCCAGGGTCGCCTCTAATCCATGGTGAAGCATTGGAGAAAGACTTTAGTGCAGAAAATATAGCTAATCATATTATCATTGTAATAATTATCACCATCCTGATTATTACTATGATTACTACTACTATTAGTACTATTACTGCTAATCCAATCCAACCCAATAAACATGTATTAAGCACCTGTCACGTGCCAGGCACTGTCCTAGAAAGACAGCTAATAAGAAGACAGTCCCTTCCCTCAATGGACTTATAGTCTAAAAGGGGAGACAACATACAAAAGGAGGAAGGAAAGTGGGGAGATGGCATACCAGGGGCTACCTGGCACAGGGGCATCTTGTTCCATGGAGTTGAAACCAATCAGGATAGCAGATGCCAAGTGGAATGATATCCTTCTACTACAACTATTATTACTACTACTGTTCTTTTTGAAAGCCCATGAGAGCATGTTCTAAAGAGGAAAATAGTCATTAGTTAGGTCTGAACAGGAACTACTGTGGTTCTGTCTGATACTTAAAGAAAGATTTTTGAGTAGGAGTATGAAATTTGCAAAATGGTCATATATGTTGCTTCCTCTCCCTAAGATCTGTTCTGAGGGAGCATTTTGCAAATCTAGTCCCTTTTGCTTAAAGTGAAATGTCAAACCAAGTTTAACAAGGTCTATGAGGTTTGGTGAGAAGATGGAGTATCAGAGTGTAATGAACTAGAAAAAAGTCCAAGTAAAGAGAGAAAAAGAATCAGATTGGTAGAAAAATATCATGTGTGTTTTTTTTTAGCTTGAGAGCAAAATATCCAGTATCTTTTGAGTTTTGTAGAGATTTCTGAGATTTGGAGAGAAGTACTTTAAAAATCAGAGTAGAGAATGCTGATCAGTGAAGAAGCAGCTCAATAAGGGATCTTCACAAGTAAAACCCAAACCTTGAGCTGGCTTGGAGCAATGTGGTACTTGCTAAATAAACATCAGGTATAGGACATGTTTCTGAGGAGCAGGAGGAGTGATGGTGAGAAGCCTGGGAATTGGCAAAAGGATATCAATTGCAATCCGCTGTAATTAGAAGAAACTGAAAAACATATATTTGAATTCTAGAAATTTTGTGACATGTAAGGCCATTGCTTAGAATAGACTCTTGCCGGACCAGCAGAGCTTCAAAAGGATGAGTTTGCATAGTTCCATCTGCTTTCCTCCTTTTTCCATCGTTAATGAAATCTCCAAAGAATGGCATCAATATTATTTGGAGCAACATTTCTCCACACCTTGCCTAAGACTGATCTTCATGACCCTTGTGGTTGTAAGACAAGTGTATCAACTCATCTCCTTCATGGCCCAGCTTAGAACAGAGGAAACTATTAAGGCAATTTGAAAGCAAGAGACCAGTAGCCTTTCCTTCTGGGAGAAGGAAGAATTTTTCAGTAAATAATTTCATTTTCCAGAGGTTGGGAATTGTATGGCATATCACTTGGGACCTTCCAAAACCACAATAACAGTAGTGGTAATGATAGTGTTAGAGGAGCATCACTCCATTCTGCATCTGTTGCCCTGCCAGGTTTCAGGTCCATGAAACAATGCTCCTGTGCCCTGTAGCTCCTGGTATTCCATCTCTCCCCTTTCCTTCCTCCTTTCAAGTACCGTCTCCCTCTTTAGAATGATGCTCTAGCCATTTTGGGATTCCCAGCACTCAGTACATGGGGCTTTTTATATAGCAGGTACCTTAATAAATGTTTATTATTTATTCTTTGTTATTAAATCAATGCAAATGGAGCTTCAAAATTCCCTTCTTTAAGGTACCGAAATCAGAGTGTTGAGATTTCCCTAGGTATATTCTGCCCCTAGTACTGCAACATTATACAATGTAAAGGTAACAAATGGTACCATTATTGGCATGGAAAGACCAGTTCTAATGGTTTGCATATTTATTTCTATCTCTCCACTAGAGGAAAACATTCAGTTTGCTTTTCTCTGTGATTCAACAAATATAATTTGGCAAACATCTGTTAAGTACCTACCATGTGCAAGGCACTGTGCTAGGGGATAGAAATACAAAGACAAAAATAGGAGTCCTTCTAGGATAAGAATTCTTAAGCTTTTCATGTCATGGATTCCTTTATTAATCTGGTGAAGTTTACGATTCTCTTCTTCTTCTTTTTTTTCTTAACACCTTTATCTTCTATCTTAGAATTGATTGATTCCAAAGCAGAAGAACCATTAAGGGCTAGACAATTGGGGTTAAGTGACTTGCTCAAGGTCATTCCACAAGGATGTGTCTGAAGTCAAATTTGAATCCAAGACCACCTGTGTGTAGGCCTGGCTTTCTACCCATTGAGCCATAAAGCTGGCCCCCGTAATCCTCTTGTTAGCATAATATTTTTTAAATATGCAAAGTAAAACATATATAATTACAAAGGTAACAATTCAATTAAAATAAAGGTGTAATTTTTTTCCACCATTGAAGTTCATAGCTCTAAAATTTGTCCATAGATGTAGGAGACCAGAGACCAGAGATTAAGAACCCAAGCTCTAAGAACTTATATGTTTTATCCTTTTAGTATAATGTAGCCAAATAATTAAACACAAAATCTGTATAAAGTAATTTAAAGAGGAAGTAAATACTAAAAAATTTAAAATCCTAGGACCAAGAAGGGCTTCATTTGGAGATAATGACTGAGCTGAACTTTTGAAGGAAACTAGGTATTTTAAGAAGTAGAAGTGGGGATTGAGAACATTTTAGACATGGCAGACCTCACCTATGTGCAAAGGTAGAGAGATGGGGATGGAATGTCAAATACAAGGGAATTCACATGGTCAAATCTGTTTTTGTTGTTGTCGTTCAGTTGTGTCTGACTCTTTGTGACTCCATTTGAGATTTTCTTGGTAAAGACATTGGAGTGGTTTGCAATTTCCTCTCCATCTCATTTTATAGATGAAGAAACTGAGGCAAATAGGGTTAAGAGACTTGCCCAGGGTCACATAGCTAGTAAATGTCAAAGTCTGGATTTGAACTCAGCTCTAGGCCCAGCACTCAATCCACTCTGAAGCTTAGCTTCCAGATATGTATTTTATTTTTTTATTTTTTAGAAAAATTTTCCATGGTTACGTGATTCATGTTCTTACTTTCCCCTTCACCACCGCTCCCAATAGCTGATGCGCATTTCCACTGGTTTTAACATGTGTCATTGATCAAGACCTATTTCCAAATTGTTGTTAGTTGCATTGATGTGGTCGTTTCGAGTCTACATCCCCAATCATGTCCGCATCAAACCATGTGTTCAAACAGTCGTTTTTCTTCTGTGTTTCCACTCCTGTAGTTCTTCCTCTGAACGTGGGTAGCGTTCTTTTCCATAAGTCCCTCAGAATTGTCCTGGGTCATTGCATTGCTGCTGGTACAGAAGTCTATTACATTCCATTTTACCATAGTATATTGGTCTCTGTGTACAGTGTTCTTCTGGCTCTGCTCCTTTCACTCTGCATCAATTCCTGGAGGTCTTTCAAGTTCACATGGAATTCCTCCAGTTTATTATTCCTTTGAGCACAATAGTATTCCATCACCAGCATATACCACAGTTTGTTCAGCCATTCCCCAATTGAAGGACATACCCTCCTTTTTCAGTTTTTTGCCACCACAAAAAGCACGGCTATGAATATTTCCATACAAGTCTGTTTATCTATGATCTCTTTGGGGTACAAACCCAACAATGGTATGGCTGGATCAAAGGGCAGGCATTCTTTTAGCTTTCTTTGGGCATAGTTCCAAATTTCCATCCAGAATGGTTGGATCAGTTCACAACTCCACTAGCAATGCATTAATGTCCTAGTTTTGCCACATCCCCTCCATCATTCATTACTCTCCCCTGCTATATCATTTTAGCCAATCTGCTAGGTGTGAGGTGATACCTCAGAGTTGTTTTGATTTGCATTTCTCTAATTATTAGAGATTTAGA
>NW_025378519.1:0-5610 GCF_016433145.1 Gracilinanus agilis
GGAAATATATAGAAATGCTGATGATTTATGTGCATTTATTTTGTATCCTGCCACTTTGCTAAAGTTGTTGATTATTTCTACTAGCCTCTTAGTTGATTCTCTAGGATTTTTTAAGTAGATCATCATATCATCTGCAAAGAGTGATAGCTTAGTCTCCTCATTGCCTATTTTAATACCCTCAATTTCTTTTTCTTCTGTAATTGCTACTGCTAGTGTTTCTAGTACAATGTTAAATAATAGAGGAGATAATGGGCATCCTTGTTTTACTCCTGATCTTATTGGGAAGGCTTCTAATTTATCCCCATTGCATATGATGCTTGTTGATGGTTTTAGGTATATACTGCTTATTATTTTTAGGAAGGGTCCTTCTATTCCTATACTTTTCAATGTTTTCAATAGGAATGGATGCTGTATTTTGTCAAAGTCTTTTTCAGCATCTATTGAGATAATCATGTGATTTTTGTTGGTTAGACTGTTGATATGGTCAATTATGTGGATGGTTTTCCTAATGTTGAACCATCCTTGCATTCCTGGTATAAATCCCACCTGATCATGGTGGATGATCTCCTTAATTACTTGCTGTAGTCTCTTTACTAATATTCTATATAAGATTTTTGCATCTATGTTCATTAGGGAGATTGATCTATAGTTTTCTTTCTCTGTTTTTGGTCTATATATATATAAAGGGTTTCTACAATATTCTGAAAGGCACCTCAAGTTTCTGGGCCATTATCTTCATTCTACAGATGGGAAAACTGAGACCAAGTGAGATTAAATGATTTTCCCAAGGTTAAACGGGTAGTAAAAGATAGAGCTGAGATTTAAATCTGTCATCTGATTCCTAATTCAGTATTCTTTCTAGTGTGCAGATCTTACCATTTACTTAGATAAGAAGAGGCAAGAAACAACTAGAAACTCAAGTGACTTTATAAACCTTGATTATAAAAGAATGCCAGTAAGCAAATTCTCTCCTATTTATTGAATAATGAAGGTAGTAGAAGAAGCTTCTGACTTTGTCCTGATAAAATATTACCAAGAAATGCTTTTGAAATAGGTTAAAATGAAAGATGTGGGCATATGGTAAAATACATTAGGCAACTGCCATCCATTCTCATTGCTTGGAACTCAGGATGCCAGGCAGCCAGGGAAATGCCAGAGAATTCTAGGCTTTCACTGGCATTCCAGACAGCTATGCAATTATTGGACAGGCCACTGTCTCCAAAAAGGGTTCCATTAGATCAATATGTCATGAGATGTATCAAGTCTGGACTGAGTTCTTTTATGCTAAATCAAGGACAGTAAATGTGCCTTTGAAGAAATGCAAAGAGTAAAAAACATGGTTTCCCCTACAGAGTACAAGTAAACAAACAAAAACATTGTTGGCATTTTTCCAGGCAGTACTTATTCCCCAAGGTCATGGCAATGGTAAACATTCTTGGTATAGATAATGATTAACTTACATCCAGATTTTTATCAACATTGATAATAATGATATTTAATGATGATAATTTATTGATGTCCAGTCATTTTTCACTCGTGTGCGACTCTTTGTGACCCCTTTGGAGTTTTCTTGGTAAAGATGCTGGAGTGCTTTGCTATTTCCTTCTCCAGCTGATTTTACAGAAGAGGAAAATGAGGCAAAAAGTTAAATGGCTTGCCCAAGATTACACAATAAGTATCTGAAACTAGATTTGAACTTATGAAGATGAGTCTTTCTGATTTCAAGCTCAGTGGCTGATTCACTGTGCCCAGATGATGAAGATAGCTAAGGTTGCAAAATTCTTTACATTTGGTTATCCTAGCACTTAGCATAGTGTCCAGCACATAGTGAATATGTAATAAATGTTCATTTATGGATTTATTGCTTTTATTTGATCTTCAAAAAAGCTCTGGGAGTTACATATCATTATTCATCCCATTTTACAAATGAAGCATCTGAACCTGAGAGGAGTTAAGTGACTTGTCCCAATACTTTCCTTGATTCTTATACAGCCAAACCAAGTACAACTGGGTCCCAATTAGTATGGGAAATGAATCTCCTAAAGTGACTTGCCTTACTTGAATTTGCAGTGCATATTTCCAAAATACCACATTTTACATAATTTTAACATTGAATAGTGTATACTTGAATACAGATGACCACATCAAGGGGTTCTTTACTCACATTTATCAGGGCCTAACCTCATTCTTTATCATTAATCAGGAATTGATCCATCACTGGATCCATCCCCTGAACCCAGTAGAGCAACTTTATTGAGGCTGATACTGTTTGGTTTTTATCTTTGTATCTTCCAGTCACTGTGCTAAGTGCTGGAGATGCAAAGAAAGGCAAAGACACTCTCCTTGCTCTCCAGGGGCTCTCCTGGTGGAAGTGACAACATGTCAATGACTATGACCATGCAAGATATATACAGAACGGGTTAAGATGGCGGCAGCATAAAAAACAGCTGCTTAACGTCTCCTAACCCATACATACAGGACTCTTCAAGAGGACATAAAAACAAATCCAGGCGAACAAAGGGGCCCCACAACAGGATGCGGTGTTGAAGGGCCAAAGCAAGTGCACAAGAATTAGAGCAAGTTTGGGGCATCCATTAAGTTCTTGGCAGCTACCTGGGATCATCAGGGCCTGCTCCTGAGAGCAGCAAGACTTAAGACCCCAAGAGGCTAAAGAATCCGACTTTGAAAACAGACACTGAGCTCAGACACAGACATAGGTGCGGACGTGGACCCTGAGCCCAAGCACGGACCTTGGGTGGGGACCCAGTGCAGAGGGGTGCATGACTGTGGAAGCAGCTGTCTGAGACTGTTAAAAGAGCTTTGGGCAGAGGAACAAGTAAGGGGACCAACAGGAGGCTTGACCCTGAGAACAACTAGACCTGAGACCTCAGGAGCTTAAAGATTGCAGAAAGACCCTGAGCGTTAGGATAAAGCTGAGAGGGAACTCAGCTAACAATGGCAAGCCATCCACAAGAACCCCAAAAGAGAAAGATCAAGAAGACATCTTTATCACTCCACAACTTTTACATGGAAAAAATCCAGACAACAGAGCAAACAGCAGAGGAGAACAAATAAGTAATCATATCCAAACCTTCCCCAAAAAATGAAAATTGGTCACAAGCTCTTGAAGAGTTCAAATTTGAGATCATGAGAAATATGTAAGAGATTTGGTGAGAGAAGTGAGAAATAGCTCAAAAGGAAATTAACAGGTTAAAAGACAGAAACTCCCAACTGGAAGCCAAAATTAAACAGCTAGAAAATAGGATAGACCAAACCAAAAAGGGAAATCATAAGATTATAACAGAAAACCAGTCTCTAAAGACCAGAATTGGGATTGTAGAAACCAATGATCTCTCAAGACAGCAAGAACAAATAAAGCAAAGTCAAAAGCCTGATAAAATAGAAGGAAACATGAAATACCTCACTGAGAAATTGACAGATCAAGAAAACAGGACTAGAAGAGAAAATTTGAGAATCATTGGTCTTCCTGAAAAAGCAGAAAGTAATAGAAATTTGGACTTCATACTAAAAGAAATTATTCAGCAAAACTGCCTTGAAGTTCTACAACAAGAGGGCAATATAGACATTGAAAGGATCCATAGATCATCCTCTACACTAAACCCAGAAAAGACAACCCCCAGAAATATAATAGCCAAATTCAAGAGATTCCAAGTAAAAGAAAAAATTTTACAAGAAGCCAGAAAGAGACAATTCACATATCAAAAAGCACTATTTAGGATCACACAGAATCTGGCAGCCTCCACACTACAAGACCGCAAGGCTTGGAATATGATAGTCAGAAAGGCAAGAGAATTGGGTCTACAACCAAGGATCACCTACCCATCAAAACTGACTATATACTTCCAGGGGAAAGTATGGGCATTCAACAAGATAGAAGATTTCCAAGTATTTCCATAGAAAAGACCAGGACTAAATGGAAAGTTCAATATCCAACCAAAAAAAACAAGAGAAACATGAAAAGGTAAATAAGAAACAGAGGGGAAAGAAAGAAAACTCTTAGTTTTAAATTTGCCTCTTTAAGGGATATAATAAGATCAAATTATTTGTATTCATATATGGAGAAATGTTGGTATAATCTTCAAAAACTGTATTCACTATTATAGTAATTAGAAGAATAATTCATAGGGAGAGGTTGGAGCACTAAATGGTCTAAGATGAGATGAGGGGGTGCGGAAGAGTGGGGTGAATAGTAGATGGCACCAAGAGAAACTTGGATGAATAAGAAAAATAGGATATTCTATACCATGCAAAGAGGACATGGGAAGGGGATGAGAAGAATACTATTATAAGAAGGAGAGGAAGAGAGCATTAAGAGATAATATTTAAACCTTACTCTGAGTGGAATCAACCCTGAGAGGGAAGAGTAGCTATTGGGATATAGAATTCTATCAAACCCTATTGAGAAAGTCAGAAAGGATAAACCAAGGGGAACAGGGGAGTGGAGGGGACAAAAAAGGGAGGGAAGGGAGGAGAGGGGGTGGGAATTCATTAGGCCTTAAAAAATAAAAAGAGGGGAATAATAAGGAAGAGGGTGGAAAGGGAAGTAAATCAAGGGAGAGGACAAGGGGAACTGGTCTAAAACAAAAAACTGGGTTAAAAGGAAATAGTGTAAGAAGAAGGTGTAGAACTAGGAGAGGATACCAAAATGTTGGGGAATACACAACTGATAATTATAACTGAATGTGAATGAACTTGCCCATAAAATGGAAGCAAAAAGCAAAAGAAATTGAACAAGCCATCAAAGGACTCTCCTAAGAAAAGATCCTCAGGACCAGATGGATTCACAAGTGAATTCTATCAAACCTTCAAAGAGCAACTAATTCCAATACTATACAAACTATTTGACATAATAAGCAAAGAAGGAGTTCTACCAACCTCCTTTTATAATACAAATATGGTACTGATCCCAAAGCCAGGTAGATCAAAAACAGAGAAAGAAAAATAAGAGCAATCTCCTTAATGAACATAGATGCAAAAATCTTAAACAGAATAATAGCAAAAAGACTCCAGTAAGTGATCATGAGGATTATTCATCATGATCAGGTGGGATTTATACCAGGAATGCAAGGATGGTTCAACATTAGGAAAACCATTCACATAATTAAACACATCAACAAGCAAACCAACAAAAATAACATGATTATCTCAATAGATGCTGAAAAAGCCTTTGACAAAATATAACACCCATTCCTATTGAAAACACTAGAAAGTATAGGAAAAGAATATCCTTTCCTAAAAATAATAAACAATATATATCTAAAACCATCAACAGGCATCATATGCAATGGGGATAAATTAGAAGCCTTCCCAGTAAGATCAGGTGTGAAACAAGGATGCACATTATCTCCTCTATTATTTAACATTGTACTAGAAACACTAGCAGTAGCAATTACAGAAGAAAAAGAAATTGAAGGCATTAAAATAGGCAATGAGGAGACTAAGCTATCACTCTTTGCAGATGATATGATGATATACTTAAAAAATCCTAGAGAATCAACTAAAAAGCTAGTAGAAACAATCAACAACTTTAGCAAAGTTGCAAGATACAAAATAAATGCACATAAATCATCAGCATTTCTATATATTTCC
>NW_025378520.1:0-2356 GCF_016433145.1 Gracilinanus agilis
AGACCAAATTAGAGATTATAAAAATTCATGGAGAAATCAATAAAATTAAAAGAACTATTTAATTAATGAATAAGACTAAAAGCTGGTTTGAAAAAACAAACAAAAATAACAAAATACTGGTCAATCTAATTAAAAAAAGGAAAGAAGGAAACCAAATCATCAGTACCAAAGATGAAGAGGATATCAAGGCCATTATTAAAAACTATTTTGCACAATTATATGGCAACAAATATAGCAACACAGGTGAGATGTATGAATATTTACAAAAACATAAATTTCGTAGATTAACAGTAAAAGAAATAGAATACTTAAATAATCCCATACCTGAAAAAGAAACTGAAAGAGCTATCAAAATCTCCCTAAGAAAAAATCCCCAGGACCAGATGGATTCACAACTGAATTCTATCAAACCTTCAAAAAAAACTAATTCCAATACTATAGAAACTATTTGACATAATAAGCAAAGAGGGAGTTCTACCAAACTCCTTTTATGAAAAAATATGGTATGCATACCAAAGCCAGGTAGATCAAAGACAGAGAAAGAAAACTACATGCCAATCTCCTTAATGAACTATGATGCAAAAATCTTAAACAGAATACTAGCAAAAGGGCTCCAGCAAGTGATCATGAGGGTTTTTCATTATGATTAGGTGGTATTTATACCAGGAATGCAAGGGTGGTTCAAGATCAGGAAAACCATTCACATAATTGACCACATCAACAAGCAAACCAACAAAAACCACATGATTATCTCAATAGATGCTGAAAAAGCCTTTGACAAAATACAACACCCATTCCTATTGAAAACACTAGAAAGTATAGGAATAGAAGGACCTTTCCTAAAAGTAATAAAGAGTATGTATCTAAAATCATCTACGAGCATCATATGCAATGGGGATAAATTAGAAGCCTTCCCAATAAGATCAGGCATGAAGGAAGGATGCCCACGATCACCTCTATTATTTAACATTGTATTCAAAACACTAGCAGTAGCAATTAGAGATGAAAAAGAAATTGAACTTATTAAAAGAGGCAATGAGGAGACTAAGCTATCACTCTTTGCAGATGATATGGGGTCTACTTAAAAAATCCTATAGAATCAACTAAAAAGCTAGTAGAAATAATCAACAACTTTAGTAAAGTTTCAGGATACAAAATAAATGCACATAAATCATCAGCATTTCTATATATCTCCAAAACATCACAGCAGCCAGAGGTAGAAAGTGAAACTCCATTTAAAATCAACCTAGATAATATAAAGTACTTAGGAATCTATCTCTCAAAACAAACACAGGAATAATACGAACACAACTACAAAACACTTTCCAAACAATTAAAACTAGATCTAAACAATTGGAAGGCCATTGATTGCTCATGGGTAGGACGAGCTAACATAATAAAAATGACCATTCTACCCAAATTAATTTACCTATTTAGTGCCATACCTATCAAAGTACCAAAAATCGTTTTTACTGAATTAGAAAAAACTATAACAAAGTTCATCTGGAAGATCAAGAATATCAAGGGAAACAATGAAAAAACGTGAAGGAAGGTGACCTAGCTATTGAACCAAACTATAAAGAAGTGGTCATCAAAATGACATGCTTATGGCTAAGAGACAGAAGGGAAGATCAGTGGAATAGACTTGGGGTAAATGACCTCAGCAAGACAGTCTATGATAAACCCAAAGAGCCCAACTTTTGGGACAAAAATCCACTA
This sequence comes from Gracilinanus agilis, assembly GCF_016433145.1. Taxonomy (NCBI): domain Eukaryota; kingdom Metazoa; phylum Chordata; class Mammalia; order Didelphimorphia; family Didelphidae; genus Gracilinanus; species Gracilinanus agilis. The sequence continues at coordinate 1,720 of NW_025378520.1, forward strand.
TTTGACAAAAACTGCTGGAAAAATTGGAAAACAATATGGGAGATATTGGTTTTAGATCAACATCTCACAACCTACGCCAAGATAAATTCAGAATGGATGAATGACTTGAATATAAAGAAGGAAACTATAAGAAAATTAGGTGAACATAGAATAGTATACTTCTCAGATCTATGGGAAAGGAAAGATTTTAAAACCAAACAAGAGTTAGACAAAATTACAAAATGTAAAATAAATAAGTTTGATTATATTAAATTAAAAAATTTTTGTACAAGGGAAAACAATGCAACCAAAATCAGAAGGGAAACAAAAAATTAGGAAAAATCTTTATAACAAAAACTCTGACAGAGGTCTAATTACTCAAATATACAAGGAACTACATCAATTGTATGAAAAATCAAGCCATTCCCCAATTGATAAATGGGCAAGGGATATGAATAGGCAATTTTCAGATAAAGAAATCAAAAGTATCATTAAGCACTTGAGAAAGTGTTCTAAATCTCTAATAATTAGAGAAATGCAAATCAAAACAACTCTGAGGTACCACCTCACGCCTAGCAGATTGGCTAAAATGATAGCAGGGGAAAGTAATGAATGTTGGAGGGGATGTGGCAAAATTGGGACATTAATGCATTGCTGG
>NW_025378521.1:0-1028 GCF_016433145.1 Gracilinanus agilis
TTTTGGACTCTTCCATAGCTTGTGACCCGTTTTCCTTATTTGAGGAGGGTCCGGATGCTTGTTTTTCTCCTCCTCTGTTTGCTCAGTTGTCTGAATTTTCTCCGTGTAAAAGTTGTCGAGTGTTAAAGACTTCTTTTTCTTGTTGTTAATCTTTCTCTTCTGAACTTCCTGAGTCTGGGTAACCATCATTAGCCCAGCAGCTTCTCAGCTTTATCCTTGCCGTGGTCTTTTGGCTTCTGAGGTCTGAGTTCTGGTTTTTTCCAAGGTCAAGCCCCCTGGTGGACCCCCTTGCTTGATCCTCTGCTTGAGGTTCTTTTACAAGTCTCAGGGCGCTGCTTCCACAGTTGTATACCCGTCTACGCTGGTTCCCCACTCAGGGTTTCAGAGCTTTGGCTCTTGGCTGTGTCTGCCTCCACCCATGCCTCCGCTGAGCCTGCGCTCTCCCGCGCTCAAATTTCAGGTGTGTTCTTTGGCTTATTGGGGTCCTAAATCTTGCTGCTCTCAGGAACAGGCCCTGTAGCTGCCAATGACTCAATGGGTGCCCCAAACTTGCTCTATTTCTTTTTAACTGGCTTCGGCACTATAGGTGTTGTGTGTGGAGGGGGTGGGGGTGGAGTGGTTGCTCAGCCCGCGATTTAGTGAGAGCTGTTTCACCCCTTTATAGCATGGAAATGCCTCGATTCCACGTACCTTCCACGCTGCACCCTGTTGTGGGGTTCCTCTGTTCGTCTGGACTTGTTTTTATGTCCCCTTGAGGAGTTTTGTGTGTTTCGGTCAGGAGAGGTTAAGAGCTGCTTTTTACTCTGCCGCCATCTTAACCCGGAACCCTAGAACTGAAATTCTGAATAAGTTTAAAACTTTTCTATTGCTGTGAATTCATCACCAAAAAAAGGAATAGAGGTGATTACAAAGGACAGATAAATTGGTTATTTCCCATTCAATGAAATTGAAAAGCTTCTATAAGAACAAAATTAATATAACTAGGATAACAAGTGATTGAGGAAAAAGGTCTTTGGATTAAATATCTC
>NW_025378522.1:0-2644 GCF_016433145.1 Gracilinanus agilis
GAGAGAGAGAGAGAGAGAGAGAGAGAGAGAGAGAGAGAGAGAGGAGAAAAGAGGACCAGATTAGAACCTTAGGGGAAAAAAAACTTTAATTAAATGTTCAAGGAGAGAATAAGAAGTCAATAAATAAGCTAGAGAAGCACTGGTTAGAATGTAAAAGTAGAAAGAGAAGGATGTGGTTACTATAAAGCCAAGGGAAAACAGTGATCAACTATGTCAAAAACTATAGAGAGGTCCAATGATGATGAGGACTGAAAAAAATTCCCAATGGATTTGTTGAATGGCTTGACTCTTGAGTTTTTCAGTAGAGTAGATGGCTCAGTGAGAAGGCTTGATTACAAGGGGTTAACAAGAAAGTGGATAATGAAATGGAGATAGCAGGTGTGGACAATTTTTTCAAGAAGTTTAGCAATGAAGGATAGAGATGGTACTGTATATTTCATATTGTAGCATCTCTCATACTTTCCTACTGCTTCCTTAACTCTCTTCCTGGGAGTCAAGAGTGGCACTGATACTTATATAAACCAATGGTGATAACATTACCCTCAGCAGGATAACCTATTCAAAGGTGATCCTTGGGCTAGATCTAATGAAAATAACTTGTTTTGATAATTTCACTATCAACTCTCATTTTTCTATTCAAGGTTAACCTTTGAGTATTTTTGTTGTTGTTCAGTCATGTCTGGCTCTTCTCCACCCACTTGGGGTTTTCTTGGTTAAGGCATTGGAGTGTTTTGCTGTTTCTCTAGTTTATTTTACAGATGAGGAAACTGAGGCAAACAGTTAAGTGACTTGCTCAGGGTTACACAGCTGGAAGAGTCTGAGGCCAGATCTGAACTTAGGAAGAGGAATCTGCCTTATTCCAAGTCCTGTGTTCCATCCACTAAGCCACCTGGTTGCCCTCAGTACTTTGTACTCAGTACTTTCAGTACTTTGGAGAAGCAGAAAACCTGGTGCCACTATTTTGACTCTTTACAAATCTGGCAGAGGGAATAAATCAGTAAGAATGACATTTTCATGGTATGTTAAATTAGGATGTGTTCTAACATTGGTTAAGCCAAGAGAAAAAAGAGAAATTGCACACTTAAAAAAAGAATGGGATTTGGAAGCTAATAAATCAACAAGTATTTATTATATACATGAATTTTATTATATATATATTTATTATATATATAGTGTGCTAGGCATTCTTTTACACTCTGGGGAAATAAAGTAAAAAATAAAATAGTTCCTGTTCTCAAGGAATTTATTTATTTTTAATTTTTCTTTTTTTTAGTGTATAAATATGAAATAAAATGGGAATTTTGGTATATACAGAATATGTCCTCCTTGTCTATTTCCTTCTGTTCTCTCCTATGTATTTTTTTAAATGCTTTGATGATGCTCTTTTCTTTCTTTTATTAACAACCTTATCAGTAGTTGCTTTCTCCTCAATTTTTGCTCATTGAAAAAAGAAAACTCTTCTAAGAAATATGTATAGTCAAGCATAACAAATTCCCACATTTGTTTGCATCCCAAAATGTACATATCATTCTGTATCTTGATTCTGTCACTTCTGTCAGAAGGTAAATAGTATGCTTAATCATCAGTACTCTTTAATTGTCTTTGTTTATTGTATCTAACAGTCTTTAAATAACTCAATTTTTTTTCCTTTACAATATTATATAAATTTCTCCCATATCTCTTATTCTACACTGCATCAGTGCATACTTTCCCCAGGTTTATCATAAATCATCCTTTGCAAGGAATAATAAACTGGAGGAATTCCATGTGAACTGGAAAGACCTCCAGGAATTGATGCAGAGTGAAAGGAGCAGAGCCAGAAGAACATTGTACACAGAGACTGATACACTATGGTACAATAGAATGTAATGGACTTCTGTACTGGCAGCAATGCAACGACCCAGGACAATTCTGAGGGATTTATGGAAAAGAATGCTACCCACATTCAGAGGAAAACTGCAGGAGTGGAAACACAGAAGAAAAGCAACTGCTTGAACACATGGGTTGATGCAGACATGTTTGGGGATGTAGACTTGAAAAGACCACACCAATGCAACTATCAATAATATGTAAATAAGTCCTGATTGATGAAACATATTAAAACCAGTGGAAATGTGTGTTGGATATGGGGGGGGTGTTAAGGGGAAAGTAAAAACATGAATCATGTAACTATGGAAAATTTTTCTAAAAAAATAAAATATTTAAATTAATAACAAAAAAATAAAAATGAATATAAAAAAAGAAATCATCCTTTGCATTACTTCTTGTGGCATAATAATATTCTGTTATATACCTATAATAATTTGTTTAGCCATTCCCCCAACTAATAAGCATCTACTTAGTTTCTATGTTTTTGCTACTATGAAGAGAGTTGCTATACATATTTTGTACATATGGTTCCTTTTCCTCTTTTATCTCTTTGGATATAGATCTAGTGGTAGTAATATCATTAGGTCAAAGGATATGCTTAACTTTATGTCTTTAAGAATAGTAAGAAGTTACTTTCTAAAATGGTAGGACCTCATAGCTTTACCAATAGTGCACTGAAATGCCTATTTTCCTGAAGCCCCTCCAACAACTGTCATTTTCTTTCTTCCTCCCTCTCTCCCTCCATCCCTTCCTACCTCCCTCCATTCCTTCCTTC
>NW_025378523.1:0-7238 GCF_016433145.1 Gracilinanus agilis
GGCCTCAGACACTTCCCAGCTGTGTGACCCTGGGCAAGTCACTTGACCCCCATTGCCTACCCTTACCAATCTTCCACCTATAAATCAATACACAGAAGTTAAGGGTTTAAAAAATTAAAAAACAAAAGTCTCATAATATTTAAATACCTAGTGGCAAGTTGCCGTAGTCCAACACTTTTTGGGTTTGCGTTTATATGCTAGGCAAATGGACATCTTAGCTTACTCTATTGCTAAAATCAAAACAGAAAAAATCTTTTCCATCCTGGTGACATGTACTTCAAATGCAAAAATGAGGGAAAAAATAAAATACTGTGTTGCACATGTAGGAAGAAAAACAGAAAAATATTTTAAAATGTATATATTTCACTATCACAGAGGTAAAATATAGAGGTTGCTTGCCAAAAAATAAGATTTGTTTCCTCTTTAATTTGCCATGATCCATAGTGTGAGTGCAAATGAGGTAGATAAAACAATGGAGGTATAAAAGCAATAATATATTTTAGGAAATAAAAAAATTCATAAAAGGCACAAAAGGTTATAAAATGTTATTGACATCAGGTCAATATAAGTCACTAATACAGATATTGGTGTTTTTTTGTTTTTATTTTTTTTAGGTAGTATATGTGTTGTCCTACAAGGGCAATTTGTTGAAGTAGAAGGATCAATCAAATATAATGGGGCAAAATAATACAGATCTAGCAATAGGGGTGTCTTAGTCAAATACAGTCAATTGGCAAATACAATCAGTATAGGCAATTATTCATCATTAACAGAAGGTACTCATTTTGCATGGCTACAATGAATCTGTGAGTCCCTCTCCCCAATTTTAATGGCTGTTTGGTGTAGTCAATAGGACTTGGAATGCTCCATCATAAGCAGGTTTAGTCGACCCAGTATGTTTGAAATTTTTTTATGTATACACTATCACTACAGTATACACAATACAGTATACACTAAACTGGTTTTAAATCATGAAATGAGAAGTCTATGGGGCTTGCCTGAACAGAAGCTCCAGAATTGTGGAGTTCTCACAATTTTATTTATAATTGTCTGATATAGGTGGCAATGATTGTATCCCCTCCTAACAATCAAGTATAGGAAGGGGTAAATGGTTGTGCCTGAATAGGTGGATGTCCAAATAGCATCTCAAATTGTGAGATGTTTAACTGAGTTAAAATAGGTCCAGAGGTAGAATTCTGGGCAATTTTAAATGAGTCTCTGTGCACAATTTGCCAGTCATCATTTTAAGTTCTTTATTCATTCTTTCAACTTGGCCAGAGCTCTGGGGATGATATGATGTATGAAATTTCAGAGTTATCCCCAAACATGAATAAATTTGCAATAAGACCGTATCTGTAAAATGAGTTGCTCTATCTGAATCAATATGTGCTGGTATTCCAAAATGAGGATTAATTTCTTTCAAAAGAATTTTGGTAACAAAAGCTGATGTGGCCCAAGCTGTAGGAAATGCTTCAGGCCACTTTGTCAACTGATTGACTATGACCAGAAAAAATTTATACTTCCCAGTTTTTGGCATGGAGATTAAATCAATTTGTAGGTGTTCAAAAGGAATATAAGTGATAGGATGTCCACCAAAGCTTTACCACAAAAAGCATGCTGGTTAAAAGCCTTTCAGGTGGGACAAACTGTACATACTTTGGAGGCAATTGTAGTTGTTCCAGCAGCTATCCATACTCTTTTAACAGAGTCTACAATGCATTAGGTGTGGAAATGACCATGTTTATGGCTGGAGTGACAAATCTGGTCATAGTCATAGAAATTTCTAGGGAGCAGAGGTTTGCCTTCTGATGATACCCATACTCCATTAATTTGTTTAGCTTTAAATGTTTTCTTCCATTTTCCCATTTTCTTGTCATTGTAGGAAAGGGATAGATCAAAATCATCAGTAATTGTTAGTGTCAAAATTAACTCAGGCCCTTCCAAGGCCATTAGCTTCGCTGGGGCATTGGAATCTGCTCATTCATTTCCCCTGGAGACAGGGTCAGTGCCATGTGTGTGGGCAGAGCAGTGAACAACAGCTAAGGCTTCAGTGAGCTGAAGGGCAGAAAGTAAGTCAGTAATAAGGTTTGTGTTGGCAATACATTTTCCAGCTGATGTTAAGAATCCCCTCTGAAGCCATAGCATGCCAACAGCAAATGCCAAATGCATAATGGGAGACCTTGTAAATCATGACTCTCTTGTCTTTTGCAATGACACATGTGTGTTTTAAAGCTGTGAGTTCTGCACCTTGTGTGCTTACATTTGAGGGTAAGGAAGCTGACCACAGAGTGGCAAATTCAGTAACTACCAAAGCTTCTGTATAGTGCATACCATCCTTCATAAGTGAAGAACCATCTGTAAATAATATTAAATTAAAATTATCCAAAGGGATGTACAGTAAATTATTACAAGGTTTATCAGCAATGGACACTAAAAATGTACAATCATGTAATGGTTCTCCAAAAGTTGGCAAATTGGGGAGCAAGGTTGCAGGATTCTCCACAGCATTTCAATGCAATTTGTTCATTATTTAATAGAGTTATTTCATATTTCATAATCTTTTGATTGGTAAATGCCTATTTCCTAAGTCTTCCTTAACCGCATGTAGACACATTATGGTCAGAGGACATCCTAATACTAGATCAGTAGATTTGGTTACAAATAAAGCTGTGGCAGCCACTCCCTCAAGGCATGGTGGTGCTCCTGAAGCTACTGGGTTCAACTGGGCAGAATAATAGGCTACTGGGCATTGAACAGGTCCCAAAAGTTAAGTTAGAACATCTGAAGCTACCCCTCTCTATTCATGGACATATAATGTAAATGACTTGTAATCTAGGATATCTAGAGCAAAGGCAGACAGGATAGCCTGTTTTAGATTTGTTTTATAGATTCTTGCTGTCTTGTGAAGTCATTTGCTTCTAGTTGCTGAATTCTAATTTTTAAAGACTGAATTTAATCCCTGGCTTTTTGGGCATTCTCCTTGACTGATTTTCTTTGTAGATCATCTTTCACTTTCTTTGCCTCATTTTTGAGCTGGTCAGTTTTGGATTTCAAGACAATATTTTCTTGTTTTATTCATGAATTTCCTTTTTCCAATTGTCTTTAGTCTCTCTTAACTGTTTTTTGAATTGTATTTTGAGTTCTTCCAAAGTCTGTGTCCAATTCACTGGAGTTTCTATGTTTTTTCTTGGAATTCCTTGATCTTCTTCTGTTACATTTGCACTTAGTTCACTTCCTGGAAAGAAGCTGTTGATTGTAGTTTCTTTTTTCTTTTTCCTTCTTTCCCTCCTGTAATTGACTGTAATCTTTTCCTCTGATTTATTTGTTGGATTTTTGGGTGTGGGCTATTTTGTCCCAAATGGGCTCTTTCTCTGCTCTGCTGAATGATTAGGTTAAGCAGATGGTTTTAATGAGCTCCAATGTAAGATCTTCTCCAACTGGTAACAGAAGTTTGTAGCTACTTTCTCTACAGTCTATGGGGGAGGGGTGTTGGAGCTTCCCTGCCCTCTGAAGACTTCTTATCTGTTCTATTGATGGGATTAAGCCAGGACAACTTGATGTATCCTGAGAAGGGGTGTGGGGGGAGTCAAAATGGAGCGTTTTTGCTGCATCTAGTTTCCCTCACTGCATTTCTCCTCCAACCACCTCCCTGCTGTTTGTGTTCAATACCCTAAGCCTGGCACAGCTGTGCCAGCAAGGACCTGTCTCTGGACTAATGCATTTGCCAGCCCAGAGATTCCAGGAGCCACTGGAAACTCAGCACAGCACATGGGGGAGGGGTCCTGGGATCTTCCTTCTTCCTTACCTTCAAACCCATCAGTTCAAGAATTCAGGCTTTTTTATTTTTTGGTGTACCTCTTGAGCTGAGTCCAGCAGGATGATCACCCAGCTCTGTCCTTTTGTTAGATTTGGTTTTCTTTCTCCTCGAAGTGTTTTGTTTTTTATCTCAGTGTGGAAGGGTATGGAGGTCTGAAGTTTTGCTCTAAGTCTCCATATTCCCAGAATTCCCCCCATTTTAGATTTTAACGTGCTGGCAGATGTTCCTTTTTCAATTTCAGTGGTTTGGGGACTGAATTTTTTGTGAGTGATACAAGAGACTTAGTGATTTCCCCATAGCAAGGGATCCACTGCTGACAAAATCCCATTGCTCCAAGAATCACCATCAATTGCTTTTTAGTGGTAGGAGTACATAATTTTTTGATACTCTCAATATGATTAAGAGAAGTTAAATGGGACCCAGTAGTTAAAATAAACCTAAATATTGTACTTTGGGGAGATACTATTTAAGTTTATCTTTGAAGACCTTGTGGCCTCTCTTATGTAACTCCAAAAGGAGGTACTTGCTATCCTCTTGGCATGCTTCAGCATTAGGTGATGCCAAGAGTAAATCATCCATACATTGTATTTAACAGCTAAGTTTAAATTTAATGGAATCAGTATCAGCAGTTAATAATTATGTAAAAAATGTAGAGTTGTCCATGAAACCTTGTGGTAAATGGGTCCAGGTCCACTATGAACCCTTCCAGATGAAAGCAAAAATATGCATGGAATTTTCATGTATGGGTAGAGAAAAGAAAGCAGAGCACAAGTCAACAGTTGTTGACAAAGTGTTGTTTTATATGTCTAACATCTCTTTCTGTAGAAATATCAAGGTCTAGGTACCTACCTCCAAGTTCAATGAGACTATCTATAAAGTATGTAGCTGTGCTAGGAATAGAAGAAATAATAGTGTTTATGTTGGAAACTACAGGGTGTCTTTTTATAATGTGATTGTTTACTGTCCTCAGATCTTGGACGAATCAATAGAGACGCTTGCTGTTGGGTCCCAATTTTTTTTTTAATGGGAGGATGGATGTATTGTATTCAGATTTACAGGGGATTATGATGCTGTGATAATTAGACTAAATCTACACTGTGCATCTTTAGATTTAATCACCAAAGATGAGAGCACCTCCAATTTGTAACACATGTGTGCTAGAGTAGGGGACGAATCAGAGTCAACTGACTGCCCCCAGGCAGTCCTATGTGAAGTGTCTATTGTAATTGGACATGCAAAGTAGGAGGGAGACACAGGAAGTGATGCATAAGTGACCCCTTTAAAAGGAGAAGGTCTTCTGCTGGAGGGGGGCGACTGGTGAAGAGGGCAGCTGATGAAGGAGCTCTTCTGGTCTGTAGAGGAATGCGGGCTGTAATGCTAAAATCTTGGTGAGTTTAAAGACTGACTGAATCTTCCTGAACTTCTCTTAAGGAACTTCTTTTAATAGACTCTATGAATGAAGCTTTGCTTCATTCACCTCTGGGCCTCTGGCCCTCTGACTCTCAACTGAGGGTTAATTAGATCTACCTGGATTAATTAGAGGAAATTCAGGTATATCAGTTAAGATCTCAAAAATGGGAGATTCCTTCCTCCCTTGATTGTCTGAAAGAAGTAAAGGGAGTAAAGTTAAGGATTCTTCAGGTAATTCCAATGACATGGAACCATCTGGAGAACAAGTTATTGTGGCTCTAAGCTTGCATAAAATATTTCTCCCTAGTAAATTTATAGGGGAGCCAGATATCAAGAGGAAAGAGTGCTCCACACTCAAGGGACCTATGGACACTATTCTAGAGGAAAGTTTTAGAACTGTTAGGGTTGTCCCTGACACCTTCACTACATTTATTGAGCTGCTGGAATTGCAATCTGAATCAGGTGTGCTCTTCAATACAGATCTTGAGACTTCTGTGTCCAGAAGAAAATCATAATAAGCATTGCCCACTTTTAAAGTCACATGAGGTTCATCATTATGGGGGGGGCAGTGGATAGGGACAACAGGTAGTAAGACATCAGGATCTGGAAAATCAAAGGCTATATCCTTTTATTCCTGTGTCCCAACCCCCCCATATACCTTCACAATCTTTGGGTAATTCCTCGGGCTCCCCCTTGAGGGAACTATCACCCTGAGTAGTTCAGGGAAGAGCTCCACTTAAGATATACTGTTGAGGGGTCATTTGGTTTGGGTTATCAGTTATTTGATTTAAATTTCTAGAATTATAATCATTCTTAAAGTTATAATTTTTGAAATCATTCCTGTAGTTACTATTTTTATAGTTGTTTCTATATCTATTATTCCATTGAATATTTTTTCTAATTGCTTGAAAAAAAATTCCTACACTTCATCATTATGTGGCCCCTTTTTCCACAGAAGTGGCAGATAAGGGATCAATAGGTTCTTGGAGCAGGACAAGTGCCATTGGCTGAGTATCCTGAATTTTTTCTTGTTTATCAATTCTATTAGTTAAATATTTTAATACTTTCTGGATCTTTTATAGTAAATCATTAGTTTCTAATTGTTTTTCTTTATTGCCTTTAAAGACATATGCAACAATTCGCCTCAACTCATCAATATCCATTTCAAGCTACTTTGGGCAATGTGTTTAAAAATAATCTTGGACTACTTTGCAACAGTTGTTGACAAAATGTTGTTTTATATGTCTTATATCTTTTTCTGTAGAAATATCAAGGTCTAGGTACTTACCTCCCACCTCAATGAGCCTATCCATAAATTGGGAGGGTATCTCTTCATTGGATTATTTAAGGCATTTGAATTTAGTCCATGCATCCAGACTTTCTGAGAATTCTCACATTGCTCTTAGAATGGTAGATCCATGTATTCATTGTGATCATTAAGTCCCAGTGAGGATCTACAGGTGGCCAGCACGCTGTATTTATTCCTCTTGCATTCTTTTAGAAAGGTATGGAGCAATTATTCAACATCTTTATAAGATGGATCAAAATGAAAGAATATATCAGCCATCTTTTTTGTTACCAGGATAGAATCATCTTCATAACTAGGTACATTGTATTTAAATTCTTTAATATCCTAGGATGTGGAAGGCCTATATTAACACATCCCCAGTTTGTACTACTGTGGGCATTTCCCTTAAGGGGAAAAGGCCTTCATAGGAATCAGTCAGTGGTCATGGTTTCATAGGAAGTGTCTGTGTGGATACTGGTTGCCAAAAAGAATGTGAGAATAAAATTAAGTGGATACTTCTGATATTTTAAATTAAAGGATTTAAGAATAACAAAAATGAGAGGGAAAGGGATTCCTTCAGCCAAGTGAGCAGAGCACAGAGCTAGAGACCCACAACTGCCTCACTTTATTTTTTTAAACCCTTAACTTCTGTGTATTGGCTCCTAGCTGGAAGAGTAAATAATTTCTGTTTAGATAGATTTGGGATGTCTTGGTTATCAGAGA